>NC_057800.1:596874462-597005856 GCF_018294505.1 Triticum aestivum | reverse complement strand
GCCTGGGCCCTACGGGCCGGGGACGCGGGTGGCGGCGCGGTGAAGTGGGCGCGGCGCGCGGTCGAATGGGAGGCTGCCACGTGGCGGCGGTGGCGGCGGGATTTTTCGTCCGGCGGCGGGCGGACACGTCCGGCCGCGCGAAGATGATTTTTAGGGTTTCGGAGGTAGGAGGAGATCCGAAAATCGAGGGGCCTTTAAATAGGCATAGAGGGAGCTAGGAGAGTCCAAATAAGGTGCGGTTTTCGGCCACGCGATCGTGATCGAACGCTCTAGATGATGGAGCAGAGTTAGGTGGGTTTTGGGCCAAATTGGAGGGGTGTTGGGCTGCAACACACACGAGGCCTTTTCGGTCCCTCGGTTAACCGTTGGAGTATCAAACGAAGTCCAAATGGTACGAAACTTGACAGGCGGTCTACCGGTAGTAAACCAAGGCCGCTTGGCAAGTCTCGGTCCAATCCAGAAATGTTTAATCCCCACACACGAAAGAAAGCTAGAAATGACCACCGGAGGAGAACGAAGCGCCGGAATGCAAAACGGACAACGGGGAAAAAGCTCGAATGCATGATACGTACACGTATGCAAATGCAATGCACATGATGACATGATATGAGAAGCATGACAACGACAACAACACACGGAGACAAAACCCGAACCCTAGGAAGTAAATATAACTTAACACCGGAAACGACAAGAGTTGGAGTACAAATTGGGAAAGTTGCATCCGGGGTGTTACAGGTTCATACTTTCACTAGTGCAAGTTCTCTCAACAATAATAACATAATTGGATCATATAACTATCCCTCAACATAGAGTCACTCCAAAGTCACTAATAGAGGAGAACAAACGAAGAGATTATTGTAGGGTGCGAAACCACCTCAAAGTTATTCTTTCGGATTCATCTATTCAAGAGTTCGTACTAGAATAACACAAAGCTATTCCTTCCGTTCAATCTATGATAGAGTTCGTACTAGAATAACACCTTAAGACACACATCAACCAAAACCCTAATGTCACCTAGATACTCTAATGTCACCTCAAGTATCCATGGGTATGATTATATGATATGCATCACACAATCTCAGATTCATCTATTCGAACCAACACAAAGTACTTCAAAGAGTGCCCCAAAGTTTCTACCGGAGAGTCAAGACGAAAACGTGTGCCAACCCCTATGCATAAGTTCACAGAACTCGCAAGTTGATCACCAAAACATACATCAAGTGGATCATGTGATATCCCATTGTCACCACATATAAGCACATGCAGGACATACAGCATGTGTTCTCAAATCCTTAAAGACTCAATCCGATAAGATAACTTCAAAGGGAAAACTCAATCCATTACAAGAGAGTAGAGGGGGAGAAACATCATAAGATCCAACTATAATAGCAAAGCTTGCGATACATCAAGATCGTGCCAAATCAAGAACACGAGAGAGAGAGAGAGAGAGAGAGAGAGAGAGATCAAACACATAACTACTGGTACATACCCTCAGCCCGAGGGTGAACTACTCCCTCCTCGTCATGGAGAGCGCCGGGATGATGAAGATGGCCACCGGAGAGGGATTCCCCCCTCTGGAAGGGTGCCGGAATGGGTCTAGATTGGTTTTCGGTGGCTACGGAGGCTTCTGGCAGTGGAACTCCCGATCTATTCTGTTCCTCGATGTTTTTAGGGTATATGGATATTTATATAGGCGAAAGAAGTCGGTCAAGGAGCCACAAGGGGCCCACGAGGATGGGGGGCGCGCCTCCCTACGTCGTGGCTTCCTAGAAGCTTCCCTGACATCTACTCCAAGTCTCCTGGATTGCTTCCATTCGAAAAATAACTCTCCCGAAGGTTTCATTCCGTTTGGACTCTGTTTGATATTCCTTTTCTTCGAAACACTGAAACAGGCAAGAAAACATCAATTTGGGCTGGGCCCCGGGTTAATAGTTTAGTCCCAAAAATAATATAAAAGTGTTTAGTAAAGCCCATAAACATCCAAAACAGATAATATAATAGCATGAATACTTCATAAATTATAGATACGTTGGAGAAGTATCAGCATCCCCAATCTTAATTCCTGCTCCCCTCGAGTAGGTAAATGATAAAAGAAATAATTTATGAAGTTTGAATGCTAGAAGGTGCACAAGTTTGATCAATGATAATTTCAATCACCTTTTCTAGCATCATTATATATCATAATAGTAGCTTAACTCGTAGAACTTCTCATGGTCAAGTAACAAACTATTCACATGTTAAAATATAGATCATAAACTTTCTTGAAAACTAGCAAACCGTGTTATTAGTCATCAAACAGTTACAATTCATCTTATTTTCAGGAAGGATCTATGTCAGAGCTTTAATTCAGCAAACTTCACATACTCAACTATCATTTAGTCTTTCACAATTGCTAACACTCACGTGATATTTATGGGTTCAAAGTTTTAAACAGACACAGAGAAAGATAGGGGCTTATAGATTCGCCTCCCAACCTTTTACCTCAAGGGTAATGTCAACAATAATAGTTCATGATGCCTTACATCCAATTGGATATATATATCAGGATCTTTCCAACACAATGTTCTTGCCAAAGGATCAAATGTAAGAAGGAAAGGTGAAGATCACCATGACTCTTGCATAAGGTATAATACAAGAATAAAAGATAGGCCCTTCGCAGAGGGAAGCAGAGGTTGGATGCACAAAATCTTAATGCGAAAGAACGTCACTTTATATTGCCACTTGTGATACGGACCTTTATTATGCAGTCCGTCGCTTTTATTGCTTCCACATCACAAGATCGTATAAAGCTTATTTTCTCCACACTAATAGATCATACATATTTAGAGAGAAATTTTTATTGCACGCACCGATCACAACTTTCTTGAAGGATCTTACTCAATCCATAGGTAGGTATGGTTGACTCTCATGGTAGGTAGGTATGGTGGACTCTCATGGCAATACTGGTTTAAGGGATGTTTGGAAGCACAAGTAGTATCTCTACTTGGTGCAAAGAATTTGGCTAGCATGAGGGGGAAAGGCAAGCTCAGCATGTTGAATGATCCATGAAAATATACTTTATTTCAGATATAAGAAAACATAACCCATTATGTTGTCTTCCTTGTCCAACATCAACCTTTTAACATGTCATATTTTAATGAGTGCTCACAATTACAAAAGATGTCAAAGATAGTATATTTATATGTGAAATATCTCTTCCCTCAATATTCTTTCAAGAATTGTTCAACTGACCAATACAATGTTTGCTAACCTTCAATAAATTTACCACCTCTACTTCTTATATGTGAAGTCATTACTCCCCATGGGATAAGCATATGAAACATATATAATTTCAGATTTATTATATTCAATTCATTCAACTATTTACTCATAGGATATAAGTGAAGCACACGCGTAAATGATAAACTACTCCAAAAGATATAAGTGAAGATCAATGAGTAGTCAAATAATTATGCAACTATGTGAAGACTCTCTAACATTTAATAATTTAAGATCTTGATAATTTATTCAAACAGCAATCAAAACAAAATAAAATGACATCTAATAATAGCAAACATCATGTGAAGAAGCAAAAACTTAGGATCAACCGATACTAACCGATAGTTGTTGAAGATGAAAGGTGGGATGCCAACCGGGGCATCCCCAAGCTTAGACGCTAGAGACTTCTTGAAATATTATCTTGGGATGCCTTGGGCATCCCCAAGCTTGAGCTTTCGTGTCTCCTTAATTCCTTTCATATCACGGTCTCCTTAAATCTCAAAAGCTTCATCCACACAAAACTCAACAAGGACTCGTGAGATAAGTTAGTATAAACCAATGAAAAAACCTTATCATACTCTTCTGTAGAAATCACTAAAATTATTAATCAACATTGCATACTAAATGCCTCCGCATATTTAATAGTCCTATCCTCAAATAGAATCATTAAACAAGCAAACATATGCAAACAATGCAAACATAACAGCAATCTGCCTAAACAGGATAGTCTGTGAAGAATGCAGCAAGATCCATACTTCCTTAGCTCCAAAAATTATGAAATAAAATTCCAACTGTTTTAAATTTATCATAGCTTATTATGCAAAAAAAATAACATTTTATCACATTCGGACTTTTCTAGGGAATTTTTTCAACAGTGGTAAACTTTCTGTTTTCAAACAGCAACATGTAGACTTGTAAAATAGGCATAGTAAAGGCCATCAATGCCACTTTTATTGAAATAAAAGATGAAAAACATTTTTCTAAATAACAGCAAGCAAATCCTAATAAAATAAATTGATGCTGCAAGCAAAACACATATCATGTGGTGAATAAAAATATAGCTCCAAGTAAAGTTACCGATGAATGAAGACGAAAGAGGGGATGCCTTCCGGGGCATCCCCAAGCTTAGGCTCTTGGTTGTCCTTGAATATTACCTTGGGGTGCCTTGGGCATCCCCAAGCTTATGCTCTTGCCACTCCTCATTCCATAGTCCATCGAATCTTTACCCAAAACTTGAAAACTTCACAACACAAAACTTAACAGAAAACTCGTAAGCTCTGTTAGTATAAGAAAATAAATCACCACTTTTGATACTGTTGTGAACTCATTCTAAATTCATATTGGTGTAATATCTACTGTATTACAACTTCTCTATGGTTCATACCCTCCGATACTACTCATAGATTCATCAAAATAAGCAAACAACACATAGAAAACAGAATCTGTCAAAAACAGAACAGTTTGTAGTAATCTGTAGGTTTCCAATACTTCTGGAACCCCAAAAATTCTAAAATAAGTTGCTGGAAGAGAGGAATTTATCTATTAATCATCTTAAAAAATAATTAACTAAATAGCAATCTCCATTAAAAAATGGCAGCAAATCTCGTGAGCGCTAAAGTTTCTGTTTTTTTACAGCAGGATCGCAAAGACTTTCCCCAAGTCTTCCCAAAGGTTCTACTTGGCACAAACACTAATTAAAAGCATAAAACCACATCTAAACAGAGTCTAGATGAATTATTTGTTACTAACAGTAGCAAAAATCAAAGAACAAAAATAAAATTGGGTTGACTCCCAACAAGCGCTATTGTTTAACGCCCCTAGCTAGGCATGATAATTTCAATGATGCTCACATAAAAGATAAGAATTGAAACATAAAGAGAGAATCATGAAGAATATAACGAGCACATTTAAGCCTAACCCACTTCCTATGCATAGGGATTTTGTGAGCAAACAACTTGTGTGAGCAAGAATCAACTTGCATAGGAAAGTAAAACAAGCAAATCTTCAAGATTTTCAACACATGGAGAGGAAACTTGATATTATTACAATTCCTACAAGCATATGTTCCTCCCTCATAATAATTTGAAGTAGCATCATGAATGAATTCAACAATATAACCAACACATAAAGCATTCTTTTCATGATCTACAAGCATATAAATTTTATTACTCTCCACATAAGCAAAATTCTTGTTCGGAATAGTGGGAGTATCATAAGAAACTCGAATACTATAAATTGTTTCCACATTAAAGGAGTAATGTTCAGAAAAATGGTAATCATAATCATGACAAGTTTTATAAATATAATCATCACTACTTTTTATAGCATAAGTATCATCACAATAATCATCATAAGTAGCAACTTTGTTCTCATCATAATCGATTGAAACCTCTTCCAAGATAGTGGAATCATTACTAAATAAAGTCATGACCTCTCCAAATCCACTTTCATAATTATCACAATAAGATTCAACACCCTCCAAAATAGTGGGATCATTACTTCCTAAAGTTGACACTCTTCCAAACCCACTTTCATCAATATAATCATCATAAATAGGAGGCATGCTATCACAATAAATTTTCTCATCAAAACTTGGGAAACAAAAAATATCATTTTCATCAAACATAGCTTCCCCAAGCTTGTGGCTTTGCATATCATTAGCATCATGGGTATTCAAGGAATTCATACTAACAACATTGCAATCATGCTCATCATACAAAGATCTAATGCCAAACATTTTATAGATTTCTTCTTCTAGCACTTGAGCACAATTATCGGAATCCTTATTCTCACGAAAGACATTAAAAAGATGAAGCATATGAGGTACCCTCAATTCCCTTTTTTGTAGTTTTCTTTTATAAACTAAACTAGTGATAAAACAAGAAACTAAAAGATTCGATTGCAAGATCTAAAGATATACCTTCAAGCGCTAACCTCCCCGGCACCGGCGCCAGAAAAAAGCTTGATGTCTACTACACAACCTTCTTCTTGTAGACGTTGTTGGGCCTCCAAGTGCAGAGGTTTGTAGGACAGTAGCAAATTTCCCTCAAGTGGATGACCTAAGGTTTATTAGTCTGTGGGAGGCGTAGGATGAAGATGGTCTCTCTCAAACAACCCTGCAACCAAATAACAAAGAGTCTCTTGTGTCCCCAACACACCCAATACAATGGTAAATTGTATAGGTGCACTAGTTCGGCGAAGAGATGGTGATACAAGTGCAATATTGATGGTAGATATAGGTTTTTGTAATCTGAAAATATAAAAACAGCAAGGTAACAAATGATAAAAGTCAGCACAAACGGTATTGCAATGCTAGAAACAAGGCCTAGGGTTCATACTTTCACTAGTGCAAGTTCTCTCAACAATAATAACATAATTGGATGATATAACTATCCCTCAACATAGAGTCACTCCAAAGTCACTAATAGCGGAGAACAAACGAAGAGATTATTGTAGGGTGCGAAATCACCTCAAAGTTATTCTTTGAGATTCATCTATTCAAGAGTTTGTACTAGAATAACACAAAGCTATTCCTTCTGTTCAATCTATCATAGAGTTCGTACTAGAATAAAACCTTAAGACACAAATCAACCAAAACCCTAATGTCACCTAGATAATCCAATGTCACCGCAAGTATCCGTGGGTATGATTATACCATATGCATCAAACAATCTTAGATTCATCTATTCGAACCAACACAAAGTACTTCAAAGAGTGCCCCAAAGTTTCTACTGGAGAGTCAAGACGAAAACGTGTGCCAACCCCTATGCATAAGTTCACGGAACTCGCAAGTTGATCACCAAAACATACATCAAGTGGATCACGTGATATACTATTGTCACCATAGGTAAGCACATGCAAGACCTACATCAAGTGTTCTCAAATCCTTAAAGACTCAATCCGATAAGATAACTTCGAAGGGAAAACTCAATCCTTTACAAGAGAGTAGAGGGGGAGAAACATCATAAGATCCAACTATAATAGCAAAGCTCACGATACATCAAGATCATGCCAACTCAAGAACACGAGAGAGAGAGAGAGAGAGAGAGAGAGAGATCAAACACATAGCTACTGGTACATACCCTCAGCCCCGAGGGTGAACTACTCCCTCCTCGTCATGGAGAGCGCCGGGATGATGAAGATGGCCACCGGAGAGGGAGTCCCCCTCCGGCAGGGTACCGAAATGGGTCTAGATTGGTTTTCGGTGGCTACGGAGGCTTCTGGCGGCGGAACTCCCGATCTATTCTGTTCCTCGATGTTTTTAGGGTATATGGATATATATAGGCGAAAGAAGTTGGTCAGGGGAGCCACGAGGGGCCCACGACGGTGGGGGCACGCCCAGGGGGTAGGGCGCGCCTCCCTGCCTCGTGGCTTCCTCGAAGCTTCCCTGACGTCTACTCCAAGTCTCCTGGATTGCTTCCGTTCCAAAAATAACTCTCCTGAAGGTTTCATTCCGTTTGGACACCGTTTGATTTCCTTTTCTTCGAAACACTGAAATAGGCAAGAAAACAACAATTTGGGCTGGGCCACGGGTTAATAGGTTAGTCCCAAAAATAATATAAAAGTGTTTAGTAAAGCCCATAAACATCCAAAACAGATAATATAATAGCATGAATACTTCATAAATTATAGATACATTGGAGACGTATCACCCCTCCTCCATATATAAAGGAGTGGAGGAGGGGGATGGCCGACCCTCTACTATGGCGCGCCCTAGGGAGTCGTACGCCCACTTGGAGTAGGATTCCCCCCTTTCCAAGTAGGAGTAGGAGAGAAGGAAGGGAAGGAGAGAAGAGAAGGAAGGGGGGGCGCCGCCCCTCCCTCCTAGTCCAATTCGGACTAGGCCTTGGGGGTGGGGCAGCCTGCCCTAGGCAGCCCCTCTCTCTTTCCCTAAAGCCCAATAAGGCCCATATACTCCCCGGGGGGTTCCGGTAACCTCCCGGTACTCCGGAAAATGCCCGAACTCATCCGGAACCATTCCGATGTCCAAACATAGGCTTCCAATATATCGATCTTTACGTCTCGACCATTTCGAGACTCTTCTTCATGTCCATGATCAAATCCGGGACTCCGAACTATCTTCGGTTTATCAGAACACATAAACTCATAATACCGATCGTCACCGAACGTTAAGCGTGCGGACTCTATGGGTTCGAGAACTATGTAGACATGACCGAGACACGTCTCTGTTCAATAACCAATGGCGGAACTTGGATGTTCATATTGGCTCCAACATATTCTACGAAGATCTTTATCGTTCAAACCGCATAACGATATACGTTGTTCCCTTTGTCATCGGTATGTTACTTGCCCGAGATTCGATCGTCGGTATCTAAATACCTAGTTCAATCTCGTTACCGACAAGTCTCTTTACTCATTCCGTAATGCTACATCCCGTAACTAACTCATTAGCTACATTGCTTGCAAGGCTTATATTGATGTGCATTACCGAGAGGGCCCAGAGATACCTCTACGACAATCAGAGTGACAAATCCTAATATCGATCTATGCCAACTCGACAAACACCATCGGAGACACCTGTAGAGCACCTTTATAATCACCCAGTTACGTTGTGATGTTTGGTAGCACACAAAGTGTTCCTCCGGTATTCGGGAGTTCCATGATTTCATAGTCATAGGAACATGTATAAGTTATGGAGAAATCAACAACAACAAACTAAATGATTATCGTGCTAAGCTAATGGATGGGTCAAGTCAATCACATCATTCTCTAATGATGTGATCCCGTTAATTAAATGACAACTCATGTCTATGGTTAGGAAACATAACCATCATTGATTCAACGAGCTAGTCAAGTAGAGGCAAACTAGTGACACTCTGTTTGTTTATGTATTCACACATGTACTACGTTTCCGGTTAATAAAATTCTAGCATGAATAATAAACATTTATCATGATATAAGGAAGTATAAACAACAACTTTATTATTAACTCTAGGGCATATTTCCTTCAACTTATTTGTTCACATCTCTCGAAAACTCGATCAAGATTGCTTAAACAATCATCAAAAGAGTTCCCATAAACGGAAAAGTCATACATCTTTGAAAGGTAGCAGGTGCATTACATAAACCAAAAGGCATACGTCTATAAGCATAAGTTCCAAAGGGACAAGTAAAAGTAGTCTTTTCCTGATCAGGTTGAGAAACATGTATTTGTGAAAAACCAGAGTATCCATCAAGGAAGCAAAAATGTGTGTGCTTAGATAATATCTCTAGCATTCGATCAATAAAAGGTAGAGGGTAATGATCTTTTCTAGTTGCTTTGTTTAATTTTCTAAAATAAATTACCATTCTATAGCCTGTATCAATTCTTTGTGAAATATGTTCATTCTTATCATTAGGAACAATAGTGATACTCCCTTCTTAGGGACACAATGAACATGACTTACCCATCTACTATCAGCTATAGGATAGATTATACCTGCTTCCATAAGTTTTAATATTTCCGTTCTTACCACTTCTTTCATCTTCGGATTTAACCGATGTTGGTGATCAACAATGGGTTTAGCATCAGGTTCCATATTAATCTGGTGTTGACATAGAGTGGGACTAATGCCCTTTAAATCATCAAGAGTGTATCCAATAGCAGCTCGGTGCTTTATCAGAACTTTCAATAATCTTTCTTCTTCATGTTCTGAAAGGTTGGCACTAATAATAATAGGATATTTCTTCTTCTCATCAAGATAAGCATATTTCAAAGTGTGTGGCATTTGTTTTAGTTCAAACACAGGATCACCTTTAGGTGGTGGAGGACCTCCTAGAGTTTCAATAGGCAAATTGTGTTTAAGTAGAGGACGTTGTTCAAAGAAAATCTTATCTATTTCACTTCCTTCATGCATATGTAAATCATTTTTATGGTCTAGCATATATTGGTCTAGAGGATTAGTAGGAGGCATAGAAATAGAAGCAAGACCAATTATTTCATCCTTACTAGGCAATTCTTTTTCATGAAGCTTTCTACTAAACTTGGAAAAATTAAACTCATGATATTCATCACCAAAGCTAACACCGACAATTTGTTTCTCACAATTTATTTTAGGATTAACGGCAGTCAAGAAAGGTCTACCAAAGATAATGGGACAAAAGTCATCTTGTGGGGAACCGAGAACAAGAAAATTAGTAGGGTATTTTATTTTCCCACACAAGACTTCAACATCTCTAACAATCCCAATTGGTGATATAGTATCTCTATTAGCAAGTTTAATAGTAACATCAATGTCTTCTATCTCTGCAGGTGCTATGTCATTCATAATTTCTAGATATAAGGTATAGGGAATAGCACTTACGCTAGCACCTATGTCACATCAACCATGATAATAGTGATCTCCTATTTTAAGTGAGACAACGGGTCTATGATTATCTGATCTATTAGGTTTGACAATTCTAGTAGCTTCATTACAGAAGTAAATAACATGCCCATCTACATTTTCTTCCAAGAGATCCTTAACCATAGCAACACTAGGTTCTACTTTGATTTGTTCATCACGTTTGGGTGTTCTAATATAACTTTTTTAACCACAGTTGAAACTTTAGCATGTTCCTTTATCCTAACAGGAAAAGCTGATTTCTCAATGTAAGCAGTAGGAACAACTGGATCAACATTATAAAGTATAGTTTCTTATTTATCTAGTTCTGGTTCTTTAATTTCTTCTTTAATAGGTGGGTGATATTTAAACCACTTCTTCTTAGGGAGATCAACATGAGTAGCAAAAGATTCACAAAAAGAAGCTACTATCTCAGAGTCAAGTCCATATTTAGTGCCAAACTTTTGAAAAGCATCGGTATTCATAAAATATTTAACACAATCATACTTAAGCTTAATACCTGAATCTTTACCTTTGTCGAGTTCCCAGTCTTCATAGTTGCGTTTAATTCTTTCCAAAAGATCCCACTAGAATTCAATAGTCTTCATAAAAGAACCAGTACAGAAAGTATCGAGCATGGATTGATCATCACGAGAAAGCCGAGCATAAAAATTCTGAATAATAATTTCTCTTGAGAGCTCATGATTGGGGCATGAATATAACATTGACTTAAGCCTCCCCCAAGCTAGAGAGATACTTTCTCCTTCACGAGGCCAAAAATTATATATGTAATTCTGATCATGATAAACTAGATGCATAGGATATTTTTTTTGGTGAAACTCTAATTTCAATCGATTCCAATTCCAAGATCTAATATCATCGCATAGCCTATACCATGCCAATGCTTTTCCTTTCAAAGATAAAGGGAAAACCTTCTTATTAACTTCATCTCCGGGTAAACCTGCAGGCTTAAACAATCCACAAATTTGTTCCACATATATCAAGTGCATATCGGGATGTTTGGTTTCATCTCCTGCATAAGGATTAGCTAGCAGTTGTTCTATCATACCCGAAGGAATATCATATTCAATATTTTCAGTAGGTGCGGTAGGTTGAGGGGTAGCTAATTGTGGTTCCAGTCGAGGTGAAGATACCCCGAACAAACCCCTCAAAGGATTGTTTTCCATAGTAACAAGTGATAGTAAATTTCAGCACACTATATAAATGTTTCCTTACCAAAGGCTCCTTCACTCCCCGACAATGGTGCTAGAAAATAGCCTTGATGACCCACAAGAATAGGGAATCAATTGTAGCTCTTACCGATAAGTAAGGTGTCGAACCCAAAGAGGAGTAGAAGGAAATGACAAATGGTTTTCAGCAAGTTAATGTCTGCAAGTGCTGAAATTGTAAGTAACAGAGTAGTTTGATAGCAAGATATTTTGTAACGAGCAAGTAATGATAATAGTACCAAAAAGTGCAGCAAGGTAGCCCAATCCTTTTGAGGAAAGGACAGGCCAAAACAGTCTCTTATAGTAAGCAAAGCGTTCGGGAATTTCGTCACTTTCATCATGTTGATTTGATTCGTGTTCGCTACTTTGATAATTTGATATATGGGTGGACCGGTGCTTAGGCGCTTTTCTTACTTGAACAAACCTTCTACTTATGATTAACCCCCTCGCAAGCGTCCTCAACTATGAGAAAAGTATTAAGGATAAATCCTAACCATAACATTAAACTTTTGGATCCAATCGGTCCCTTACGGAATAGCGCATAAACTAGGGTTTAAGCTTTTGTCACTCTCGCAACCCATCATCTAATAACTACTCCACAATGCATTCCCTTAGGCCCAAATATGGTGAAGTGTCATGTAGTCGACATTCACATGACAACAGTAAGGGAATCACAACATACATACTATCAAAATATCGAACACATATCAAGTTAACATGATTACTTGCAACATGATTTCTCCCGTGAACTCAATAACAAAAGTAACTACTCACAAATGATAATCATGCTCAAGATCAGAGGGGTATTAAATAGCATATTGGATCTGAACATATAATCTTCCACCAAATAAACCTTATAGTAATCAACTACAAGATGTAATCAACACTACTAGTCACCCACAAGCACCAATCTATAGTTCCGGTAACAAGATTGAACACAAGAGATGAACTAGGGTTTGGGATGAGATGGTGTTGTTGAATATGTTGATGCAGATTGCCCTCCCCAAGATGGGATTGTTGTTGGTGATGATGATGACGATGATTTCCCCCTCCGGGAGGGATGTTCCCTCGGCGGAATCGCTCCGCCGGAGGGCAAAAGTGCTCCTGCCCAAGTGCTGCCTCGAGACGGCAGCGCTCCGTCCCAAAAGTCTTTCCCATATTTTTTCTAGGTCAAAATGACTTATATACCAGAAGATGGGCACCGGAGGTGGGCATGGGTGAGCACAACCTACCAGGGTGCGCCAGGGCTTCCTGGCGCACCCAGGTGGGTTGTGCCCACCTAGTGGAGCCCCTCTGATACTTATTGGCTCCAATATGTTGGGGAACATAGTAATTTCAAAAATTTCCCTACGCACATGCAAGATCATGGTGATGCATAGCAACGAGAGGGGAGAGTGTTGCCCACGTACCCTCGTAGACTGAAAGCGGAAGCGTTAGCACAACGCGGTTGATGTAGTTGTACGTCTTCACGATCCGACCGATCAAGTACCGAACGCACGACACCTCTGAGTTTTGCACACGTTCAACACAATGACGTCCCTCGAACTCCGATCCAGCCGAGTGTTGAGGGAGAGTTTCGTCAACACGACGGTGTGGTGATGATGATGATGTTCTACCGACGCAGGGCTTGGCCTAAGCGCCGCTACGATATGATCGAGGTGGATTATGGTGGAGGGGGGCACCACACACGACTAAGAGATCAAGAGATCAATTGTTGTATCTTTGGGGTGCCCCCTGCCCCCGTATATAAAGGAGTGGAGGAGGGGGAGGGTCGGCCCTCTCTATGGCGCGCCCTAGGGGAGTCCTACTTCCACCGGGAGTAGGATTCCCCCTTTCCTAGTAGAACTAGGAGCCCTTCCAAGTAGTAGGAGTAGGAGGGAAGGAAAGGGAAGGGAAAATGAGAAGGAAGGAAGGGGGCGCCCCCTCCCTAGTCCAATTCGGACCAGCCCATGGGGAGGGGTGCGGCCAACCTTTGAGGCCTTTCTCTCCTTTCCTGTATGGCCCATTAAGGCCTAATACGAATTCCCGTAACTCCCCGGTACTCCCAAAAATACCCGAATCACTCGGAACCTTTCCGACTCCGAATATAGTCGTCCAATATATCGATCTTTACGACTCGACCATTTCAAGACTCCTCGTCATGTTCCCTATCTCATCCGGGACTCCGAACTCCTTCAGTACATCAAAACACATAAACTCATAATATAACTGTCATCGAACTTTAAGCGTGCGGACCCTACGGGTTCGAGAACTATGTAGACATGACCGAGACACGTCTCCGGTCAATAATCAATAGCGGAACCTGGATGCTCATATTGGCTCCTACATATTCTATGAAGATCTTTATCGGTTAAACCGCATAACAACATACATTGTTCCCTTTGTCGTCGGTATGTTACTTGCCCGAGATTCGATCGTCGGTATCTCAATACCTAGTTCAATCTCGTTACCGGCAAGTCTCTTTACTCGTTCTGTAACACATCATCCCGCAACTAACTCATTAGTTGCAATGCTTGCAAGGCTTATAGTGATGTGCATTTCCGAGTGGGCCGAGAGATACCTCTCCGACAATCGGAGTGACAAATCCTAATCTCGAAATACGCCAACCCAACAAGTACCTTTGGAGACACATGTAGAGCACCTTTATAATCACCCAGTTACGTTGTGACGTTTGGTAGCACACAAAGTGTTCCTCCGATAAACGGGAGTTGCATAATCTCATAGTCATAGGAACATGTATAAGTCATGAAGAAAGCAATAGCAACAAACTAAACGATCTAGTGCTATGCTAACGGAATTGGTCAAGTCAATCATATCATTCTTTAATGATGTGACCCCGTTAATCAAATGACAACTCATGTCTATGGCTAGGAAACTTAACCATCTTTGATTCAACGAGCTAGTCAAGTAGAGGCATACTAGTGACATACTGTTTGTTTATGTATTCACACATGTATTATGTTTCCGGTTAATACAATTCTAGCATGAATAATAAACATTTACCATGATATAAGGAAATAAATAATAACTTTATTATTGCCTCTAGGGCATATTTCCTTCAGTCTCCCACTTGCACTAGAGTCAATAATCTAGTTCACATCGCCATGTGATTTAACATCAATAGTTCACATCACCATGTGATTAACACCCATAGTTCACATCGTCATGTGACCAACACCCAAAGGGTTTTCTAGAGCCAATAATCTAGTTCGCATCGCTATGTGATTAATACCCAAAGAGTACTAAGGTGTGATCATGTTTTGCTTGTGAGGGAAGTTTAGTCAACGGGTCTGCCACATTCAGATCCGTATGTATTTTGCAAATTTCTATGTCAACAATGCTATGCATGGAGCTACTCTAGCTAATTGCTCCCACTTTCAATATGTATCTAGATTGAGACTTTGAGTCATTTGGATCAGTGTCAAAACTTGCATCGACGTAACCCTTTACGACGAACCTTTTGTCACCTCCATAATCGAGAAACATATTCTTATTCCACTAAGGATAATTTTGACCAATGTCCAGTGATCTACTCCTAGATCACTATTGTACTCCCTTGCCAAACACAGTGTAGGGTATACAATAGATCTGGTACACAACATGGCATACTTTATAGAACCTATGGCTGAGGCATAGGGAATGAATTTCATTCTCTTTCTATCTTCTGCCGTGGTCGGGCTTTGAGTCTTACTCAATTTCACACCTTGTAACACAGGCAAGAACTCTTTCTTTGACTGTTCCATTTTGAACTACTTCAAAAACTTGTCAAGGTATGTACTCATTGAAAACTTATCAAGCATCTTGATCTATATCTATAGATCTTGATGCTCAATATGTAAGCAGCTTCACCGAGGCCTTCTTTGAAAAACTCCTTTCAAACACTCTTTTATGCTTTGTAGAATAAATCTACATTATTTCCGATCAACAATATGTCATTCACATATACTTATCAGAAATGTTGTAGTGCTCCCACTCACTTTCTTGTAAATACAGGCTTCACCACAAGTCTGTATAAAACTATATACTTTGATCAACTTATCAAATCATTTATTCCAACTCCGAGAGGCTTGCACCAGTCCATAAATGGATCACTGGAGCTTGCACACTTTGTTAGCTCCCTTTGGATCGACAAAACCTTCCGGTTGCATCATATACAACTCTTCTTCCAGAAATCCATTCAGGAATGCAGTTTTGACATCCATCTGCCAAATTTCATAATCATAAAAAGCGGCAATTGCTAAGATGATTCGGACAGACTTAAGCATAGATACGAGTGAGAAACTCTCATCGTAGTCAAAACCTTGAACTTGTCGAAAACCTTTTTGCGACAATTCTAGCTTTGTAGATAGTAACACTACTATCAGTGTCCGTCTTCCTGTTGAAGATCCATTTAATCTCAATGGCTCGCCGATCATTGTGCAAGTCAATCAAAGTCCATACTTTGCTCTCATACATGGATCTCATCTTAGATTTCATGGCCTCAAGCCATCTCGCGAAATCTGGGCTCATCATCGCTTTCCTCATAGTTCGTAGGTTCATCATGGTCAAGTAACATGACCTCCAGAATAGGATTACCATACCACTCTGGTGCGGATCTCACTCTGGTTTACCTACGAGGTTCGGTAGTAACTTGATCTGAAGTTACATGATCATCATCATTAGCTTCCTCACTAATTGGTGTAGTAGTCACAGGAACAGATTTCTGTGATGAACTACTTTCCAATAAGGGAGCAGGTACAGTTAACTCATCAAGTTCTACTTTCCTCCCACTCACTTCTTTCGAGAGAAACTCCTTGTCTAGAAAGGATCCATTCTCAGCAATGAATATCTTGCCTTCGGATCTATGATAGAAGGTGTACCCAACATTTTTCTTTTGGGTATCCTATGAAGATTTACTTCTCCGATTTGGGTTCGAGATTATCATGTTGAAATGTCGGAGTAATGGGCCACGGGTAGGCTAACCCAGGCCCAGAACCTTTCAAGACATCGGGGCAGGCTGCGCCCCTCAAGACCCCCGGACGGAGAGCCGCCCTCTGAGAGTCGGCGGCAAGGCGGCCGGCTGCCCACTCGCGGCCGAGTCCCTAGGACGACTTCAAGATGAGCCGACTCCTGACTGGCGACTTCCAGAGAAGCCGGCCATGGGGAGTCGGCCCGCGACGCCAACAACCCCCCATGCCCTCATAAAGAAGGACAGGACAGGGAGTGGCCACAGTAAGGTCCACTCCCACCCTTTTCCAAGGGCAGGCGTGGCCACAGTACGCCATACCCGCGGAGATCTCTGCCCGACGCAGCATTGTTGCCATGCCGGCCCTGACGTCAGCCCCAGTGGGCGGAGTCCTGTGCCCACGATGGCCTGCCGATACGGCCCAGGGACGGCGGGTCCCACCAGTCGGCGGGCGTACGAAAGACGGCGAGAGCGTTACCAGTCGGCCCAGTTGGGAGTCGGCCCCCTGGAGTCGGCCGACCCCTCCCACGGGCCCCACACGCCATTAACCAGACGCGACAGGGAGTGGCAATAGTGATTGCCCGCCAGACGGCGGAGCTATTGCCACGACCCCATGACCGAGCCCGCGTCATTAGAAGCACGGCGACAGTAATCTGCAGCCGGCAAGACCCGCCCGCGGCGGACGCGGCCTGTCGGCTCCGTACCGAGCCAGTCAGCGGGACCCACCAGTCGGCGGGCCCCAGGAGTCGGCGGATAAGACGACGGCCAGAGAGACTGATGGCTGGGCCCGCGTCCAGCCAGATTACCATTGTACCCCTGTGGGGTAGGCCTATATAAACCCCCCAGGGCACCCATGCAAAGAGTTGGAATCCATTAGCACTAGACCAGATCATAGGGGAAGGAGAAAGCTAGCCTAGCCTTCTCCTACCTCCGGGAAACAACTCAAGAAGCAACCGTGTACACACTTTGCCATAGTGATCATGCGGAGACCCCGCAGAGCAGCAGTACGGGTGTTATCTCCACGGAGAGCCCAGAAGTTGGGTAAGATTTGCCGGCGTGCATGCCTTCGCCTTATCCCGTTTCCAGGCACCGGCGACGTTCTACTCGCTCCCACCATGATAAGCCATCCTTTGGCATATGTCGCACCCAACCCCTGACATTGGGCGCCCACTGTGGGGCGTGGTGCACCATCATCCGGAGACCTGCTCTGGACGGGAACCCTTTTCCTCTCTGGCGAGCGCAGCTAGCCCGGCACGCCAGACGGAGTTTGCACCAACGCGCTCCACGATGCTGAGATCGCCTGCGCAGCCAACTAACTCGCCGATCTTGTTGGTGAGGTTCACCTCTCCGACGCGCCTACATCCGACGCAGGCACGAGCGGCCCCGAGAGCCTCCTCGTGGGCCTCCTTGACCAACTCCACGTCGTCGTTGAGCCTGCCATGGACTTGAGTTTGTAGGCTCCACCAACCCGATGCTGGTCGACTCCGACACCTCGTCGCTCGACGCGTTCCCCACCAACGTGGTGGTCTACGACGAGCCACTCCCTCGCGCGGAGAGCGACAGAAGCACCGTCACAGAGGTGCTCGTCATCGGCCATGACGAGCATCCCGGCGGAGGAGCGCATGACCCGCTTGGCGCGGCACTGCAAGACCTGACCGCGCCCATTCTGGAAGACGCTGACGCAGAGACGCTAGAGGCGCGCCGCCTTCAGCTCGTCGTAGGCGCGAAGAAGCTGGTTAGCATGAGATGCTTGTCAGAAGCCTACCAGCGTGAGATGGATCGTGCTGTGGGTGGCTCACCAGCTCCTGCTGGGCCTAGCCGCCTAGGCGCGGTCCAGCAGCGCGGCGTGGCCATCGCCAACCTGTTTGGGGCGAATCGCCCTGTACACGCCATGCCTGCGGAGAACATTTGAGCCGCCCAGGCGGCGGCGGACAAGCTGGACAACTTCGTGGGAGAAGAACGTCGCCTGATGATGGAGCGAGTCCAGCGGCTGCCACGCAGAACGAGGCCGGCTGCCGCACAGAGGCGCCGCAGCGACAAAACAACGACCCGCCTCCACGGCGAGACCAAGGCGCGACGTGTCGGACGCCGACTGGTGGCGCCCGCGGAAGGAAAGACAAGGATCCGGTTGTCAGCCGCAGTCGGACTCGCGTTACCATAGAGCGCGACCAAGACTGCCGCCCAAGAGCAGTGGAACGACGGGACGACTGTCCGCCTCCTCCTCCTCGCAAGGAAAGGCAAGTCTCCCCGCCGCCTGTTGACCATCCGACTCTCGGCGACCGCCTTGGCCCCCGAGAGGGAGTCGGAGAAAACGACGCCCGCCACCGGATCGACCGACTTCACCGATCCCTGGCGCTGGAAGAAGAAGACGAGTTGGGTCTGCCTTGTTTCGGGCCCCGCATTCGAGACGAGCCCTTTCCCAAAGGGTTCACGCTCCCAAGAGACACGCCCCAGTATACCGGCTCCGTGAAGCTAGAGGAGTAGCTGGTTGACTACTCCACGGCCGTCAACATAGCGAACGGCAACAAGCGTGTTGCCGTAAAATACGTTCCGTTCATGCTTCAGGGCATGGCCCGGACATGGCTGAACAGCCTGAAGCCCCGCAGCATCAACAGCTGGGTCGACTTCACCGATGCATTCGTCCGCAACTTCACAAGCATGTACAAGCGTCCTCCCAAACCTCGCCAGCTTTCCTTGTGCGTGCAAGGCCCCAACGAGTCGACTCGCGACTACCTCACGCATTGGGCCAAGCTTCGGAACTCCTGCGAGGGCATGCACGAGGTGTAGGCTATCGAGTACTTCACCGCCGGGTGCAGAGAAGGCACCCTCCTCAAGCACAAGCTCCTCTGCGACGAGCCAGAAACCCTCGACGAGCTGCTGATCATAGCAGACACGTATGCCACAGCCGACTCCTCCATGAAGGCGGAGATTCAAGTTAGTGCGACTGGCAAAGTGGCCCCTCAGGCTCCTAGAACTCCGGCTGGAGACACCAGTCGGCGACAGCAGCCAAGTGACCACAAGCGCAAGGCCCCGCACCCGGCTTCCAGCAGCCAGCAGGTGGCGACAGTCGAAGACCAGCAGCCGGATGGGCAGCCTCCACTCAAGCGACAGAAATGCGGCAAGCCCAACTGGTTATCGTCTTTCTCATACGAGCAGACTCTGGATGGTCCTTGCAAGTTCCACAGCGGCACGAAGCTGTCGAATCACACCACCCGGAAGTGCCACTGGCTCACCAGGATCGCCAAAGGAGACGGCCTCCTGCCTCCCCCGCCTGCTGGGCAGCCGCCTCCGCCTCCACCCCAGCAACCGGCTATCAGGCCAGTCGGCGCAGTACAAGATGAGTACCCCAAAGAGCATGGAGCCTACGTGGTATTTACCAGCGTGGCTAATGATCAATGCAGCAGGCGGCTGCAGCAGCAAGAGGTGAACGCAGTAGCATCAGAGACACCAGAATGCATGCACTGGTCCGAGAAGCCTATCAGCTGGAGCAGAGCTGATCACCCAGATATGATGCCGAGTCCGGACTCTTATGCTTTGGTCTTGGATGCCACCTTTGCCACGGATAGACGAGCTGCTTGTTTCTCGCGAGTTCTGATAGACGGAGGCAGTAGCATCAACATCCTGTACAAGGACACCATGGAGAAGTTGGGAATCAAGCAAAGACAGCTTCAGAACAGCTGAACTGTATTCCACGGCATTGTTCCTGGCCTTTCCTGCTCACCAATCGGCAAGATCCTGATTGATGTCCTCTTTGGAGACAAAGATCACTTCCGCTGAGAGTCAGTTTGGTTTGAGGTGGTGGATCTCGAGAGCCCATACCATGCGTTACTTAGCCGACCCACCCTGGCCAAGTTCATGGCGGTCCCCCACTATGCCTACCTCAAGATGAAAATGCCTAGTTCCAAGGGGATTCTGACCATAGCCGGCGACTACCGAAAGTCGTCTGCTTGTGCGGCTGAAAGTAGTCGGTTGGCCGAGTCCCTGGTGATCGCGGCCGAGAAGCGGCTCCTTGACCGGGTTGTGGCGATGGCCGGCAAGCAGCCAGAGATGTCGCCTAACCCCAAGGAGTCAGAGACTCAGGGTTCGTTCAAGCCGGCCAAAGAGACGAAGAAGATACCCTTGGACCCGGAGCACCCAGAGAGGTATGCTGTCGTAGTAGCAAACCTCGACAGCAAATAGGAAGGCAAGCTCGTCGATTTCCTCTGTGAGAATCGGGACATCTTCGCATGGTCCCCCAGAGACATGCCAGGTGTACCGACGGAATTCGCCGAGCACAAGTTACATGTCCGATCTGATGCAAAGCCAGTCAGGCAGCCCCTGCGCCGCCTATCAGAAGAAAAGAGAAGAGTTGTCGGAGAAGAGATAGCCCGACTCCTAGCAGCCGGCTTCATTATGGAAGTATTCTTTCCAGAGTGGCTAGCCAACCCGGTCCTGGTACTGAAGAAGAACAAGCAGTGGCAAATGTGTATTGACTACACAAGCCTCAACAAGGCTTGCCCCAAGGACCCGTTTTCTTTGCAGAGAATTGATCAGGTGATAGACTCCACAGCCGGATGCGAGCTGTTGAGATTCTTAGATGCATATTCAGGATATCACCAGATCAAGCTGAACCCGGCTGACAGACTGAAGACCGCCTTCATCACACCGTTTGGAGCCTTCTGCTACCTAACCATGACGTTCGGCTTGAGGAATGCTGGCGCCACCTTTCAGCGTTGCATGCAGAAGTGCCTCCTCAAGCAACTCGGCAGAAACGCCCACGTTTACGTGGACGATGTGCTGGTGAAGACGGAGAAGTATGGAACACTGCTGGAAGACCTCAAGGAGACCTTTGAGAACCTGCGCCGATTCCAGTTCAAGCGCAACCCTGAGAAGTGCGTCTTCGGAGTACCAGCCGGCCAACTCCTTGGTTTCCTGGTCTCTGAACGCGGCATAGAGTGCAACCCTGTAAAGATCAAGGCCATTGAGAGGATGGGGGTACCCAGCCGACTACTGGACGTGCAAAAGTTCACTGGCTGCTTGGCGTCCATCAGTCGATTCATCAGTCGGCTGGGCGAGAAAGCTCTCCCCTTATATCAGCTCATGAAGAAGAACACTTTTTTCGAGTGGAACCACAAGGCAGACGAAGCTTTTCTCCAGTTGAAGAAGATGCTGACTACTCCACCCGTTCTGGCGGCTCCGACTCCTAAGGAGCCAATGCTCCTATAAATCGCCGCCACCAGCCGGGTAGTCAGCACTGTCATTGTAGTGGAACACAAGGAGGAAGGCAAGGCACTACCTGTCCAGAGACCGGTATATTACCTGAGTGAAGTGTTGTCGACCTCCAAGCAGAACTACCCCCACTACCAAAAGATGTGCTATGGCGTGCACTTTGCCACCAAGAAATTGAAGCCTTACTTTCAAGAGCATCCAATCACTATGGTCTGCACGGCCCCACTTGCCGAGATCATCGGAAGCCGAGATGCTTCTGGCCGAGTGGCCAAATGGGCCATAGAGATGGCTCCCTACACCATCTACTACCAGCCCCGCACCGCCATCAAGTCACAACCACTGGCCGACTTCCTCATCGACTGGGCCGAGACCCAGTACCTACCACCAGCGCCCGACTCCACCCATTGGCGGATGCATTTCGACGGCTCCAAGATGCGCACCGGCTTGGGAGCCGGCGTTGTCCGCACTTCTCCTAAGGGCGACAAGCTCAAATACGCACTGCAAATCCACTTTGCCGCCTCCAACAATGTCGCCGAATACGAGGCGCTCATTCACGGGCTCCGGCTTGCCAAAGAACTTGGCATTCACCGGATCCTGTGTTATGGCGACTCTAACTTAGTGGTCCAGCAGTCGTCTGGCGACTGGGACGCCAAAGATGCAAACATGGTGAGTTACCGTTTCCTCGTGCATCAACTCAGTGGATATTTCGAGGGGTGCGAGTTCCTCCATGTGCCAAGAAACGACAACGACCAAGCAGACACCCTGGCACGAATCGGTTCCACCCGCCAAGCAATACCATCCGGCGTCGTCCTTCAGCGCCTCCTCAAGCCGTCTGTCAAGCCTTCACCAGAATCATAGTCCATCTTTGTGTTGGCTCCTCTCGAAGAAGTAGGATCTGACTCCAGAACTCCGGCAGACGGTACGAGGATTTTGGCAGATGGCTCCAAAGCCGCCACAGTCAAAGCCGACCCAGGGACTGCAGAACCCGGCCCGGGGACTACGGCGGCCAGCCCAAAGACTCCAGAACTCGGCCCGAGGGCTGCACCAGTCGGCCTGTGGACTTCATTAATCCAGCAAGCGGTTGCTGACTCTAGCCCGCCGCCTCCCAGCCCAGCCGCCCTCGTCTAGGTCGCAATTCTGGTAGTCGAAGAAATAGCAGCACCCTCATGGGCCCAGGCCTTCCTCAAATTCCTGGTGAGCAAAGAACTGCCGACTGATGAGATCTTAGCTCGGCAAGTACAACGCCGAGCGGCAGCTTACACCTTAGTCAACAGAGAGCTGGTCAGGCGCATCATCACTGGTGTCTACCAGCGCTACGTAGAGCCAGAGCAAGGCCAAGCAATTCTCAAAGACATCCATCAAGGTGATGCGGCCACCATGCGGCTTCAAGAGCACTCGTCGCTAAAGCCTTCCGACACGGTTTCTTCTGGCCAATGGCCTTAGAAGAGGCCAAAGAATTGGTCCAAAAATGCAAAGGGTGCCAGAAGTTCCGCTCCAAGCCGCATCAGCCGGCTTCTACACTCAAGACCATCCCCATTGCTTGGCCTTTCGCAGTATGGGGCCTAGACATGGTGGGACCATTCAAGATGGCACGAGGTGGCCTAACTCACTTACTTGTCGCGGTGGACAAGTTCACCAAGTGGATAGAAGCAAAGCCAATCAAGAAGCTGAATGGTCTGACTGTCGTGACTTTCATCTCCGACATCACAATTCGGTACGGTGTACCACACAGCATCATCATCGACAACGGCACGAATTTTGCCAAAGGCGCCTTGGCCCATTTCTGCATGACACAGGGCATCCGACTGGACCTAGCGTCCGTCGCCCATCCACAGTCAAACGGCCAGGTAGAGCGAGCAAATGGCCTCATCCTGTCCAGCATCAAGCCCCCACTAGTCGAGCCTCTGGAGCGCTCGGCTGGCTGCTGGCTCGATGAGTTGCCAGCCGTCCTATGGAGTCTGCGCACGACTCCAAACAAGTTGACCGGCTTCATGCCTTTCTTCCTTGTCTACGGTGCTGAAGCCGTCATCCCAACGGACATAGAGTTCGACTCCCCGCGAGTCACCATGTACACCGAGGAAGAAGCAGAAGAAGCACGTCAAGACGGCGTCGATCTACTAGAAGAGGGCCGGCTGTTGGCACTCAGCCGATCCAACATCTACCAGCACAACCTGCGCAGATACCACAACAGGAAGGTCAGGACGAGATCTTTCCAAGAGGGCGACCTTGTGCTCCGACTGATCCAGCGAACAGCCGGCCAGCACAAGCTGTCGGCGCCTTGGGAAGGCCCCTTCATCATCAGCAAAGTGCTGGGCAACGACTCCTACTACCTGATCGACGCTCAGAAGCCCCGAGAACGCAAGAGGGACGACTCCGGCAAAGAAACAGGGCGGCCATGGAATGCAAATCTCCTCCAAAAATTTTACAGTTAAATGCAGTATGTACCACGCTACCTTTTGTATTAAAAGTACCAAGACTTTGCCCCCCCCGAGAAGAGCTCGGGGACTGCCCTCTTTTATCTATATGATAAGAATTATGCCTACGAGTATGTTACTTTTAGTTATGCCGCTTGGCACCGGGTTCGACTAGCCGGCCCGGGGACTTGCCGCCTTGCGCTATGAAATGCTTCCTGCAGCTGAACAAGTAGTGTGTGGCGCCTAAGCCGTCTCCTGTCGGAAGCCGCAGCTCGCAGAGCGACTATCTGGTGGGCAGGAGTAAGGAAGAATGGGCATCCACATGAAAAATGGCTAAGAACTCAAAGCATAAACATAGCTTAAAGCCGGCTTCCAGCCTTTTTTCGCAAACTGACTCTTGAACAGTCGGCTTGCTGCCTTCTATCCGACTTGCTAAACAACTCTAAAACGGCTAAGTACCTGCCTTCACAAAGTGACCAAGAATTTGATCCAGCAACAGTCCGCAGAGCGGCTGTCCGACTAACAAAGACGGCAACTGAGGGAAGGCGGCAGAAGAAAAAAAGCCAAAGGAGCAATGAGCAAGAAAAGATAGAAGTCGGATGAATATTTACATAACAAAGGCCCTTGGCCAAATCTTCGAGCAGAAGTTCAAAATACACCCCGCGGGTGGAATTGTGCGAATTAACAAGTTCTTCAAAGACTATTAAAACAGATAAAACAAGGATAAGGTGGCAGCCTAGGAGGCAGCAGACGGGTTCGGAGGATCGGAGGAGACGGCAATGTTGGATGTTGGGGCGGTCGGCTGGGCGGTCTCGGCTTGATCACCTCCGGCGGTAGTCGGCTTGGGCGGGCACGGCTCATTGCTGGAGGCGCGGTCGAGCTGAGGCTGGCCGTCCGCTCCGTCTTCCGGTGCCTCCATCTCGCTTCCGTCCTCCGCCTCGTCTTCCTCCTCGACGCTGGAGCCGATCACCTCCACCGAGTCCTCGCTGTAGTCTGGGTTCATCCCAAACCACTCCGGCGGTACCTCCCCGCCGTCTTCAGCCCGCTCGGGGACAAAGATGATGGTGTCAGTGTACTCGGCGATCGCTGCCGCGCGCTTGACAATGGCGTCTTCCGCGGCTGCCAGTTCCGGCTGGGCTTCTGACCGGAGTGTGGCCAGCCGGTCTAGGTCCAGCCCCGGGTACCACGTCTTGACAAATTCCAAGGCTCGGCGCACTCCAGCCCAGGCCGAGGAACCCTTCCGGGCCTCAAGACGGCCAACCACGACCTCCAGCCAGTCGGCAGTCTGACTGGGGGTGCGCAGAGCCTGCATGTCTGGCCATAGGGCAACGATCGCTTGGATGCCGACACGTTGAAGCCGGCGCAGCATCCGGTGGGCCGGCCGCAGACGAGCCCCAATGCTCAGAATATGCTCGTCAAGGGTCCAGGGGGCATTGGCGGCGATCTCTGTGCCATTCGCCCTCTGCTCCTCGCGATCAGCCTCGATAGCTTGATTGGCGGCCTGCTAGTGGCCGGGGAAGAAGTCTGCCAAGACGAAAAGAATGAAGAACAAGTCAAAAAACCAGGAGTCGGCTCGACCTATAGTCGACAGCTCGAAGAAGAAAAGCAAAGAAGCTCACTGTCGACGAGGTCCTCGATCTCGTGGAAGCCAAAGGCCATCATTGCCTCCTTGTCAGTCCAGGAGGAGCGCTCGCTCGCGAACTCGGCCAGGAGGGCGGCCTCCTCTTCTTCCGCCTCCTTTTGTGTCTTCTTAAGCAGCTCCTTCTACTCTGCCAATTGTGCGGCGAGCTTGCTGCACTCCTCCCCCATGCGCGCAACGTGGTGTTGGCTTCGCTCAGCTGCTGTTGAAGAGTGGCGTTGGCCTCTGAAGAGAAAGAAGAAAGAAGGCGTTAAGTCATCAACAAAGAAGGTCGCCGGGGAGATCCGGCCCGACTGCCCAACAGTCGGCCCGAATCTCGGGGACTACAGCCCATGGGTGCGCCAGCGCGCCCCCGCAAAGAAGAAAAAGGACTCACTCCGGCTCTCCATCAAGTCGGCGATCCGCTTGCCCAGCTCTTCAACGTTGCGGTTGAAGGCGGTGACACGGAGGTTGTGATAGTCCTGTGACAAGTATTTCAGACAAAAGTTAGTCCCTGGAACTCGCCAATTGGAGTTCCGGGCCGCCTGCTCAGCAGCTGGCCCGAAACTCGGGGACTACACCCAGTGGGTGCGCTGGCGCGCCCCCACAGAGAGGAACAAGAAAACAAAGACAAAGGAGAAAGCATACCCGGATGGCTGCCCGCGACGCCAGGTGCCCCTTGGTGCAGTTTTTGATAGCATCGCTCTTAGCTCACAGCTTTGTCTGGACATCCAGAAGCGCCTGGTTCAGCGGGCCCGTGCCGCCTCCTCGCACCCACCAATTGGGCACGGCGCTCGTTGCTTCGACGTCTAGGATCGTCGAGCTGGCGGTGCCGGTCTCCAAAGGGCGTGGCACCGAAGTCGCCTTCTCAAGACGGTGGCGCATTGGCGATCCGACTTGAAGGAGTAGCTTCGCCATGGCCTCGTCTTCAGTCGGCGACAAGGGCGGGTCCGTCGGCTGTTTACCTTGCGCGCTCCTAGACAGCGGCGGGGGCGGCGGTGGCGGCATGACCGCGTCCGGCATGTAGGCTTAGCCGCCGCCCCTCTCCATGATCGGGAACTCGCCGCCGGCTTCCCATGACTGCCCCGTGAACTTCGGGGGCAGCGGCGTAAAGTTCAGAGGGGTGACGAACACCGCCGATCGCCGGTGCACAACTTCCTTGGCCTGTCGCCTTGCCGCGACGGCGGCCTCGGCCTCCTCCAACTTTTTCAGGGCGGAGGCCTCTGCTTTCTTTAGGCAGGCGGCCTCTTCCTCCTCGCGCTTCTCCTGCGCGTTCCGCTCCGTCGCCTCCCGGAGGTCGGTGGTGGGGTCAATCCGCCGAGTAGTGGCAGACGTCTCCGCCGACCCCATAACAGAGGCGGCGGCAACCCTCTCAAGAGTGAGGGGAGCCCTGAAGCGAGGGAAGCATATGAAAGACTCAGACAAGATCAACAAAGAGAAAATAAAGATAAGGGACAGAGGCACTTACGCAGAGACCAGCGGCGGCTTCTTCACTTCCTTGCGGAAGCGGTTGGCTTTCCTGGCCACCTCTTCCCGCTTGGTCGCGGAGGCCGCTCCCTTAATTTTTTTCGACCGGCCACCAAGCATACTCGGCCCGGCCCGGCGCTTCTTTGCGCCGCCTTGAGCGTCCAAGACGGCGGAGGAACTCGCGCTTGGCTTACCAACCATTGGCTGGTGACGCGGGGCGACTTCTCCCTCGGCATCGTCATCAGGCCAGTCGGCAAAAGTGGCCGTGGGCCTGAAGCCGCCTACTTCTCCTCCTCCTCCCTCGGCGTCGGCCTCCATGGCCGCTGCCTCCAAGTCAGGATCGTCGACGTCGCTCTTCGCCCGATCAGGGACAAACTGACGAGCCGGCCCCGTGGTGCCGGCCGAAGGATGGATGAGAGGGTTCTGATTCAAAAACAAAAACGGTCAGACTAGACAAGTCGGACTCGGCAACGAAAGAAACAGAAGAAGAAGGAAGACGACTTACAATAGGCGGGGGGTTGGCGCGTGAGTACAGCTCCTTGCCGAACCGCCAATCCACCGAGAGACCGCAGTTCGCAATGTAGTTCACCATGTCCGCCACGTCCGCGTGAGGCATGTCCTTGGAGCACATCCGACTCGGGTCTCGATGACCGCTCATCTGGCAGATCAGGTGAGGTCGGCCTTAGAGTGGGAGGACTCGGCGCGCCACAAAGGCGGCCAGCAAGTCGGCCCCGGTCAAGCCCTCCGACTGCGTCAGCACTCGGAGTCACGCGACGGCGGCAGCACCAGCAGGAGACAACTTCCTGGCTCGGTGTGACCAGCTGGGGAGCCTTCCAGCCGGCGTGCCAGCTTCGTAAGCCGGCAGGTTGACCCAGTCACCTTCTGGGGCGATGTTCTTCACATAAAAGTAGGACCGTTGCCACGTCTTCACCGACTTAATCAGCGCGATGGTGGGAAACGGATTGTCGGCCATCGATCTCCGCATCGCGATAAACGCACCGCACTGGGCCGGCACGCCGGCGACGTGTGCGCCAAGCTTGGACTGGAAGAACTCACCCCAGAGCTCGATGGTGGGGAGAACACCGAGGAAGCCTTCGCACAGGGTGGCGAAGGCAGCCAGCAGCACCACCATGTTCGGAGTAAGGTGGTGCGGCTGGAGCCCGTGGAACTCCAAGAAGGAGCAGAAGAAGCCGCTCGCCAGCAGCCCCAGGCAACGCATAAGGTGCGAGTGGAATATGACCCGCTCGCCCTCCTCCAGCGTCGGCGATATTTCCCCCTCCGGCGCGAGGCGGACCCGCACTAAGCCCCTGCTGGGCAGCCGCCGTGTCTTGCGGAGGATCTCGATGTCGTCATCATCGACCTCGGAGCCGTCCCACACTCCGGAGCGCACAGCAGGAGGCGCGGCGGCGGAGGAAAAGCTCATCGCTGCGGGCGCGGCGTGGTTCGGAGCAGCAGCAGCGAGAGGAAGAAGAAGCAAGAAGGAGCGGAAGGGAGTAGGGAAGATGGGCGCGCGTGCTTCGCCTCCCCCTCCCCCCGCCTACTTATAGGCTCGTGGGCTGAGAAGCCGATGGAGCAGTCGTGGGATTAACTGTGCCCAGGAACCCACGACCCCCACGATTTACCACGCGAAGTTACTGCAAGCAGTAACTGCGTGGGAACCCCAACCGTCCGCACAGCCACAACGAATCATTAACACGCCGAGGCGCGGTAGTGGCGGGCCCCACCTGTAGGCCTGTCCCGTCGCGCGCGTGGGTGGGCAGACTAGCCCAGCCACGTGGCGCCTCGCAACGGGTCCGCAACGGGCGGCAACCTGGAGGCTTATTGGGCACGCCGCCTGAACTCCGCCGCGACGTTCATACTTTTTCAGGGGCAAGTCGGCCTTAAGCAGGTCCGGCTCCAACTAGTCGGCTTGACAGAAGACGGCTAGCGAGGCCCAGATCCAACCGCTGGAAAGAAGAAACTGTTGAGGCTCCTCGACATATCACCCTCGATGCCTCACCAGCTTCGGGGACTACTGTCGGAGTAATGGGCCACGGGTAGGCTAACCCATGCCCAGAACCTTTCAAGACATCGGGGCAGGCTGCGCCCCTCAAGACCCCAGGACGAAGAGCCGCCTTCTGAGAGTCGGCGGCAAGGCGGCCGACTGCCCACTCGCGGCCGAGTCCCGAGGACGACTTCAGGATGAGCCGACTCCTGACTGGTGACTTCCAGAGAAGCCGGCCATGGGGAGTCGGCCCGCGACACCAACAACCCCCATGCCCTCATATAGAGGGACGGGACGGGGAGTGGCCACAGTAAGGTCCACTCCCACCCTTTTCCAAGGGCAGGCGTGGCCACAGTATGCCGTACCCGCGGAGATCTCCGCCCGGCGCAGCACTGTTGCCATGTCGGCCCTGACGTCAGCCCCAGTGGGCGGAGTCGTGTGCCCACGACGGCCTGCCGGTACGGCCCAGGGACGGCGGGTCCCACCAGTCGGTAGGCGTACGAAAGATGGCGAGAGCGTTACCAGTCGGCCCAGTTGGGAGTCAGCCCCAGGAGTCGGCCGGCCCCTAACACGGGCCCCACGCGCCATTAACCAGACGCGACAAGGAGTGGCAATAGTGATCGCCCGCCAGAAGGCAGAGCTGTTGCCACGTCCCCATGACTGAGCCCGCGTCGTTAGAAGCACGGCTACAGTAATCTGCAGCCGGCAAGACCCGCCCGCGGCGGACGCGGCCAGTCGGCGGGACCCACCAATCGGCGGGCCCCAGGAGTCGGCGAATAAGACGGCAGCCAGAGAGACTAACGGCTGGGCCCGCGTCTAGCCAGATTACCATTGTACCCCTGGGGGGTAGGCCTATATAAACCCCCCAGGGCACCCATGCAAAGGGTTGGAATCCATTAACACTAGACCAGAACATAGGGGAAGGAGAGAGCTAGCCTAGCCTTCTCCTACCTCCGGGAAACAGCTCAAGGAGCAACCGTGTACACACTTTGCCATAGTGATCATGCGGAGACCCCGCAGAGCAGCAGTCGGGGTGTTATCTCCACGGACAGCCCCGAAGCTGGGTAAGATTCGCCGGCGTGCATGCCTTCGCCTTATCCCGTTTCCAGGCACCGGCAACGTTCTACTCGCTCCCACCATGATAAGCCATCCTTTGGCATATGTCGCACCCAACCCCCAACATGAAACTTTTTCACATAAGCATCGCAGTCCCAAACTTTAAGAAATGACAGCTTAGGTTTCTCACCAAACCACATTTCATACGGTGTCGTCTCAACGGATTTAGATGGTGCCCTATTTAACGTGAATGTAGTTGTCTCTAATGCATAACCCCAAAACGATACCTTGTAATCGGTAAGAGACATCATAGATCACACCATATCTAATAAAAGCACAGTTACGATGTTGAGACACACCATTACACTGTGGTGTTCCAGGTGGCGTGAGTAGTGAAACTATTTCACATTGTTTTAACGGAAGGCCAAACTCGTAACTCAAATATTTTACTTCTGCGATCATATCGTAGAAACTTTTATTTTTGTTACGATGATTCTCCACTTCCCTCTGAAATTCTTGAACTTTTCAAATATTTCAGACTTGTGTTTCATCAAGTAGATATACTCATATCTTCTCAAATCATCTGTAAAGATCAGAAAATAATGATACCTGCCGCGAGCCTCAATATTCATGGGACCACATACATCATTATGTATGATTTCCAACAAATCTGTTGCTCGCTCCATTGTTCCGGAGAACAGAGTCTTAGTCATCTTGCCCATGAGGCATGGTTCGCAAGCATCAATTGATTCATAATCAAGTGATTCCAAAAGCCCATCAGCATGGATTTTCTTCATGCGCTTTACACCAATATGACCTAAATGGCAGTGCCACAAATAAGTTGCATTATCATTATTAACTTTGCATCTTTTGGCTTCAATATTATGAATATGTGTATCACTACGATCGAGATTTAACAAACCATTTTCATTGGGTGTATAACCGTAGAAGGTTTTATTCACGTAAACATAATAACAATTATTCTTAACTTAAATGAATAACCGTATTGCAATAAACATGATCAAATCATATTCATGCTCAACGCAAACACCAAATAACACTTATTTAGGTTCAACACTAATCCCGAAAGTATAGGGAGTGTGCGATGATGATCATATCATTCTTGGAACTACTTCCAACACACATCGTCACTTCACCCTTAACTAGTCTCTGTTCATTCTACAACTCTTGTTTCAAGTTACTACTCTTAGCAATTGAACTAGTATCAAATACCGAGGGGTTGCTATAAACACTAGTAAAGTACACATCAATAACATGTATATCCAATATACCTTTGTTCACTTCGCCATCCTTCTTATCCGCCAAATACTTGGGGCAGTTCCGCTTCTAGTGACCAGTCCCTTTGCAGTAGAAGCACTCAATCTCAGGCTTAGGTCCAGACTTGGGATTCTTCACTTGAGCAGCAACTTGCTTGCCGTTCTTCTTGAAGTTCCCTTTCTTCCCTTTGCCCTTTTTGAAACTAGTGGTCTTTGTCAACCATCAACACTTGATGCTTTTCTTGATTTCTACCTTCGTCGATTTCAGCATCACGAAGAGCTTGGGAATTACTTTTGTCATCCCTTGCATATTATAGTTCATCACTAAGTTCTAGTAACTCGGTGATAGTGACTAGAGAACTTTGTCAATTACTCTCTTATCTGGAAGATTAACTCCCACTTGATTCAAGCAGTTGTAGTACTCAGACAATCTGAGCACATGCTCACTGGTTGAGCTATTCTCCTCCATCTTGTAGGCAAAGTACTGTCAGAGGTCTCATACCTCTCGACACGGGCATGAGTATGAAATACCAATTTCAACTCTTGGAACATCTTATATGCTCCATGGCGTTCAAAACATCTTTGAAGCCCCGATTCTAAGCCGTTAAGGATGGTGCACTAAACTATCAAGTAGTCATCATATTGAGCTAGCCAAACGTTCATAACGTCTGCATCTGCTCCTGCAATAGGTCAGTCACCTAGCGGTGCATCAAGGACATAATTCTTATGTGCAGCAATGAGAATAAACCTCAGATCACGGACCCAGTCCGCATCATTGCTACTATCATCTTTCAACTTAGTTTTCTCTAGGAACATATCTAAAATATAGGGAAGCAATAACGCGAGCTATTGATCTACAACATAGATATGCAAATACTACCAGGACTAAGTTCATGATAAATTTAAGTTCAATTAATCATATTACTTAAGAACTCCCACTTAGAAAGACATCCCTCTAATCTTCTAAGTGATCACGTGATCCAAATCAACTAAACCATAACTGATCATCACGCGAAATGGAGTAGTTTTCAATGGTGAACATCATTATGTTGATCATATCTACTATATGATTCACGCTCGACCTTTCGGTCTCCAGTGTTCCGAGGCCATATCTGCATATGCTAGGCTCGTCAAGTTTAACCCGAGTATTTCTGCGTGTGCAAAACTGGCTTGCACCCGTTGTAGATGGATGTAGAGCTTATCACACCCGATCATCACGTGGTATCTGGGCACGACGAACTTTGGCAACGGTGCATACTCAGGGAGAACACTTTTATCTTGAAATTTAGTGAGAGATCATCTTATAATGCTATCGTCATAATAAGCAAAGTAAGATGTATAAAAGATAAACATCACATGCAATCAAAATATGTGACATGATATGGCCATCATCATCTTGTGCCTTTGATCTCTATCTCTAAAGCATCGTCATGATCTCCATCGTCACCGGCATGACACCATGATCTCCATCATCTTGATCTATATCAATGTGTCGTCACATGGTCGTCTCGCCAACTATTGCTCTTGCAACTATTGCTATCGCATAGCGATAAAGTAAAGCAATTATTTGGCACTTGCATCTTATGCAATAAATAGACAACCATAAGGCTTCTGCCAATTGCCGATAACTTCCACAAAACATGATCATCTCATACAACAACTTATATCTCATCATGTCTTGACCATATCACATCACAACATGCCCTGCAAAAACAAGTTAGATGTCCTCTACTTTGTTGTTGCAAGTTTTACGTGGCTGCTACGAGCTAAGCAAGAACCGTTCTTACCTACGCATCAAAACCACAACGATAGTTTGTCAAGTTAATGTTGTTTTAACCTTCTCAAGGACCGGGCGTAGCCACACTCGGTTCAACTAAAGTTGGAGAAACTGACACCCGCTAGTCACCTGTGTGCATAGCACGGCGGTAAAACTAGTCTCGCGTAAGCGTACGCGTAATGTCGGTCCGGGCCGCTTCATCCAACAATACCGCCGAACCAAAGTGTGACATGCTGGTAAGCAGTATGACTTATATCGCCCACAACTCACTTGTGTTCTACTCGTGCATATTACATCAACGCATAAGACCTGGCTCTGATACCACTGTTGGGGAACGTAGTAATTTCAAAATTTTCCCTACGCACATGCAAGATCATGGTGATGCATAGCAACAAGAGGGGAGAGTGTTGTCCACGTACCCTCATAGACCGAAAGCGGAAGCGTTAGCACAACGCGGTTGATGTAGTCGTACGTCTTCACGATCCGACTGATCAAGTACCGAACGCACGACACCTCCGAGTTTTGCACACATTCAACTCGATGACGTCCCTCGAACTCCGATCCAGCCGAGTGTTGAGGGAGAGTTTCGTCAGCACGACGGCGTGGTGACGATGATGATGTTCTACCGACGCACGGCTTCGCCTAAGCATCGCTACAATATGATCGAGGGTGCGGCCAACCTTTGAGGCCTTTCTCTCCTTTCCCGTATGGCCCATTAAGGCCCAATACGAATTCCCGTAACTCCCCGGTACTCCTGAAAATACCCGAATCACTCGGAACCTTTCCGATGTCCGAATATAGTCGTACAATATATCGATCTTTACGTCTCGACCATTTCGAGACTCCTCATCATGTCCCTGATCTCATCCGGGACTCCGAACTCCTTCGGTACATCAAAACACATAAACTCATAATATAACCGTCATCGAACTTTAAGCGTGCGGACCCTACGGGTTCGAGAACTATGTAGACATGATCGAGACACGTCTCCGGTCAATAACCAATAGCGGAACCTGGATGCTCATATTGGCTCCTACATATTCTATGAAGATCTTTATTGTTCAAACCGCATAACAACATACGTTGTTCTCTTTGTCATCAGTATGTTACTTGCCCGAGATTCGGTCGTCGGTATCTCAATACCTAGTTCAATCTCGTTACCGGCAAGTCTCTTTACTCGTTCTGTAACACATCATCCCGCAACTAACTCATTAGTTGCAATGCTTGCAAGGCTTATAGTGATGTGCATTACCGAGTGGGCCTAGAGATACCTCTTCGACAATCGGAGTGACAAATCCTAATCTCGAAATACGCCAACCCAACAAGTACCTTCGGAGACACCTGTAGAGCACCTTTATAATCACCCAGTTACGTTGTCACGTTTGGTGGCACACAAAGTGTTCCTCCGGTAAACGGGAGTTGCATAATCTCATAGTCATAGGAACACGTATAAGTCATGAAGAAAGCAATAGCAACAAACTAAACGATCAAGTGCTATGCTAACGGAATGGGTCAAGTCAATCATATCATTCTCTAATGATGTGACCCCGTTAATCAAATGACAACTCATGTCTATGGCTAGGAACTTAACCATCTTTGATTCAACGAGCTAGTCAAGTAGATGCATACTAGTGACATACTGTTTGTTTATGTATTCACACATGTATTATGTTTCTGGTTAATACAATTCTAGCATGAATAATAAACATTTACCATGATATAAGGAAATAAATAATAACTTTATTATTGCATCTAGGGCATATTTCCTTCACAATATTCCTCATATATTCCATAAAAATCTTCGTAAAGTTTCAGCTTGTTTGGAGTTGTGCAGAATAAGTAGCCCGACGTAGCTTTTCCAGGTCCAGATTTCTAGCTGCCGGAATTCTCCCTCTTTGTGTGTACCTTGCATATTATGAGAGAAAAGGCATTAGAATTACTCCAAAAAGCATTATTATGCATAAAAATAGCATAAATAACAGTATTAAAACACGATGCAAAATGGACGTATCAAGGATGTGGGGTTTTACCTCTTAGAGAGGGCCTGAAACTAGGTAAACATCGTGTCCCTAGTCCCTTGTTCCCCATTGATCCAAGATCCACAGCTCGGGACCCCCTACCCGAGATCCACCGGCTTTGACACCGATGTTGGTGCTTTCATTGAGAGTCCCGTTATTGGATCGCTGAAGTATCGATGGCCCGCCTGATCATCGGAGACGGCATCAAGACTGGAGACATCTTTGTCCCTGGGAAGCGTTTCACGTTTGGCAGCATTGTTCTGCACGCCGACTCGACCGGTCATCTCGACCAGGTCGATAGTTTCACCCCTGAGCACCTGATCAGGTTTGGTAACTTAAAGTATGTCGTCGATGCTCAGGACGATATGATCTTCACTGACTTCTCAGCCTCACCTGGGACGCCCACGGATACCGAAGCATTGACTTTGGGATCTCTCCCCGGTCCGATTTCTGGATCGTCCCTTACCTCGCGGCCAACTTCAATCTCGAATGCAACCACTACGTCCGAAGATTGAGAGTCACCCTCGGCCAGACTCACCCAGATCTGGCTTCGAGCCTCAACACCAGATTGGCGTCCAAGGACCGGGAGTCACCCTCGGCCGAGCTTCCCCTCCTTATTGTGGATCCGGCTTTGAGATTTGGTGTGGGTTCAATATCTGAAAACCAGGAGACAGCCCTGGTCGGGCTCGTCCCTCACCTCGCCATCACAATGACGGTCAGCTCCGAAGAAACCTCACACGCTAGTCCGGCCAGCCTCGCCTTTATAAATGAGGCACTTGATCGGATCCAGATGATCACTATCTTGGATCGCCCATCCTCGGCTCACGCTCAATGGGGCCTCGCGGCAGGCTACTGGGAATTTTACGCCCCACCCACCACCCACTTAGTACCCACTATGGGGGCCAGAAGAACCTCGCAGGCCAAACAATGGGGGCCAGAAGAAATTCCCTCTTGAGGTCAAAACAGTGAATATGATCTACGCCACCCACATACCCAAGAAGGAGCGAAAATGAGCACTTCGGGGTGTCTAGGACATAGAGCGTGTAGCCCCGAAATTTAACCCATGGTCGGCATGCCCGATCACCTTCGACTGAAGGGACCATTCGAGTAGTATTCGCCATGGAGGATCGGCGGCCCTGGTCCTCAACCCCATTATCGATGGGTACCGCCTCACCAGAGTCCTAATGGAGGAAGGAAGTAGCCTCAATCTGATTTATGCAGATTCAGTGAGGAAAATGGGTATAGACCCGTCAAGCATCAAACATGGTAACACTACCTTCAAAGGGGTAATCCATGGTTTGGAAGCCTGCTGCTCGGGCACCCTAGCTTTGGAAGTGGTATTCGGTTCGCCGGACAACTTCCGCATCGAACACTTGATCTTCGACACTGTCCCTTTTTGCAATGGTCATCACGCACTCTTGGGCCGGTCAACATTCGCTCATTTCAATGTTGTCCCCCACTATGCATACTTAAAGTTAAAAAATGCTGGGGCCGAAGGGCGTCATCACAGCCAACGGCAACACGGAACTCTCACTCCGGACCAAGGAACGCACAGCAGCCCTGGTAGCCAAAATTCAAACTAATATCGAGGGGCCCCACTATCGGCTTGTCGTCAAGGCACGGGAAGTAAGGAAATGGGCCCGAGCTCTATCTCTGTTTGAGGAACATCCCTACGCTCCATGTAAATAGGGATACGCTCCCCACAGCACGCCGACCCAATTTCCATATTATGTGCCTCGTCAGCACAACTTCGCACTCAAAATACCATGGGTAGCTATGTGATAATCCACAAGTATAGGGGATCGTTTATAGCCTTTTTCGATAAATAAGAGCGTCGAACCCAATGAGGAGCTAAAGGTAGAACAAATATTCCCTCAAGTTCTATCGACCACCGATACAACTCCACGCACACTTGACGTTTGCTTTACCTAAAACAAGTGTGAAACTATTTTGCAAGAATAAAACTACGAGTACTTTGCGCGAATAAAATGATGAATAAATTGCAAGGTAATAAAAGTAGACAGCTTTTGTCAACAAGAAAGTCATTTGTCCCTAGGCAATCGATAACTAGACCGGTTATCATTCTTGCAATTTTACATGAGTGAGAGGCATGAGCTAACATACTTTCTCTACTTGGATCATATGCACTTATGATTGGAACTATAGCAAGCATCCGCAACTACTAAAGCTCATTAAGGTAAAACCCAACCATAGTGAGGGAGTCCTGGATTAGGGGGTCTCTGGACAGCCGAATTATATCCTTTGGCCGGACTACTGGACTATGAAGATACAAGATTGAAGACTTCGTCCTGTGTCCGGATGGGACTCTCCTTGGCGTGGAAGGCAAGCTTGGCGATATGGATATGTAGATCTCCTACCATTGTAAACGACTCTATGTAACCCTAGCCCTCTCCGGTGTCTATATAAACCATAGGGTTTAGTCCATGTGACAACATACAATCATACCATAGGCTAGCTTCTAGGGTTTAGCCTCTACGATCTCGTGGTAGATCAACTCTTTTAATAATCATATCATCAAGATCAATCAAGAAGGAAGTAGGGTATTACCTCTATCGAGAGGGCCCGAACCTGGGTAAACATCATGTCCCCCGCCTCCTGTTACCATCCGCCTTAGACGCACAGTTCGGGACCCCCTACCCGAGATCCGCCGGTTTTGACACCGACATTGGTGCTTTCATGGAGAGTTCCACTGTGTCGTCATCATAAGGAGGGATGGCTCGTCTCGTTGTCAAGAACAACATCACCTCTGGGGGAGCCCTGGCTGTAGGCCAAACTCTCCGACTAGGTGGCTTCGTCATGACCGCCCGCTCGGCCACTGCGCCGACGATGACTTCTCGGGTCATCAAAAATAGCCTCCACATCGGCTCGAAATTCACCGAGCAGATGGATCCAATGGAGCTCTCCTCTTTGAACGATCTCTTGGATCGCATCGCCGCTCTGGGAGTCGCTACGGACTATGATCGGATTGGGCTTAAACCCGACCAAAGGGAGATTAACTCTCCACCGGTCACCCATCAGATAGCGGTGATGGAGGAGCAATGCGGCGATTCTTCCTCTATCCTGAGGATGAACTATGTGTGGATTCCCGAGCTCTCCGAGCCGGATACCCGTCCACGGGAGGACATCGCCCTAACCCTAAACCTAGAATCAGGCAGCATGCCGAACCTGTGGGGGAACATACCGGAGCCTGAACTTCCAAGATCGAAAACTCCCCCGCCCCTGGGTCTTAGATTGGGTCAAGATCTGGACTTAAATCCACCCACCCACCCAGATATAAACGATCTTTACCACATTAGGCAAAAGCCCCAAGAGACAGTACATCACTATTGGGCCAGATTTCCGCCTTGTAATGAACAAGATCAAGGACTGTCGCGAGGAAGACGCAATTTCGTTCTTTTGCAACAATTGCAAGGATAAGGGAATCCTCAACGCCATAAGTTGTCATGACATAGCACACTTCGCTGACTTGGCGGCCATAGTATGGAAGTACTGTGTGATGGAAATCGCTTGGAAAACCCAAACAAAATTTTGGGATAATCCGGCTCTAACAAAACCCCCTGTCCGAACTAAAAGGGTGCACTCTCCTAAGTCGCCCGACTCAATTACAAAGAAGGAAAAGCCCACTACAGGGCGTGGAACCGTATTGGAGGGATGGCTTAACGGGCCCTGCAGAATTCATAGTACAGCAGATACCATACCAACACACAGCCTTAGAGCATGTTGGGTACTCCGGCAGGTGGCCAAGAGCGGTGAGGATCTCCTCATTCAAAACACCGCAGAGCACCATCCCGTGGATAACAATATAGTATTGACAGTCTTCGAGACCTTCGAGACCTTCACCTCAAATAATAGGTGTAAGCAAGCACTCCGCAGCCTTGCCAAAGTCTGCCACGTAGCAGCAATAAATCCATGGAGCGACACGGCTATCACCTTCAATGCCAGTGATGAACCTAAATTCCGAACAGCCCAAGCACCAGCCGCCTTGGTCCTCAGTCCAATTGTGGACAGCTTTCGGCTTACTAAAGTGCTCATGGACGACGGCAATGGATTAAACCTCATTTATGAGGAGACTCTTCAAAAAATGGAAATAGACAGAAACCGTATTGAGCAAAGCAGCACGACCTTCCAAGGAATCATCCCCTGTCGGGAGGCACGTTGCGCTGGGAAAATCGCACTAGATGTGGTATTCGGCACTCCGGAGAATTACAGGCCCGAAGAAATTTCATTCCAAGTGGCCTCGTTCAGTAGCGGATACCACGCCCTTCTAGGGCGGGAGGCATTCACGATCTTCCAAGCCATACCCTATTACGGGTACATGAAGCTCAAAATGCCCGGGGCCAATGGAATCATCACTCTAGCTAGTGATCCGGACATAGCACTCCACACCGAGAACAAAACAGCCGCACTGGCCCTCGAGGCATTATCCGAAGCCCTTGCGGCGGAGGAATTAACTACGCTGCGCTCCACAGTGGACAGGGACGACATAATACTCGACAAAAGATCCAAGTCCACCTCTTTTAAACCAGCGGATGAAATAGTCAAATTCCAAGTCCATCCAACGGACCCCACAAAAACAGCATCCATCGGGGCACAGTTAAACCCCGATGTAGATGCCGCACTACGGGAGTTCCTACGCGAGAATTGGGACATATTCGCCTGGCATCCTTCAGACATGCCAAGAATCCCACACAGGCTGGCCGAGCATAACCTTAACATTCTAAAGGGATTCAAGCCGGTCAAGCAGAATCTTCGGCGTTTCTCCGAACCTAAGCGACAAGCCATGGGAGAGGAGCTAGCCAAGTTACTGGGGGCCAGATTCATTAGAGAAATAAAACATCCGGACTGGCTAGCAAACCTAGTAATGGTACCAAAGAAGGACAAATCATGGCGCCTATGCATCGACTTCAAGGACCTTAATAAGGCTTGCCCGAAGGATCCCTTCCCCCTCCCTCGCATCGATCAAATTATCGACGCAACCGCAGGACATGACTCATTGTGCTTCCTCGACGCATACTCTGGTTATCACCAAATTAAGATGTCGGAGTCCGATCAAGCCGCAACAGCATTTATCACTCCATACGGCCCCTTCTGTTTTAACACAATGCCCTTCGGGCTCAAAAACACCGGTGCAACATATCAACGCATGATTCAGACATGTCTGGAAAAGCAGATCGGCAAAATAGTGGAGGCATACGTAGACGATGTGGTCGTTAAAACCAGACACGTTGACACCTTAATAGACGACTTGAGGCTCACGTTTGACAATCTTCGAACATACGACATTAAGCTCAATCCGGAAAAATGCGTTTTCGGCATACCCACCGGAAAGCTCCTGGGCTTCATCGTATCCAGTAGAGGAATTGAAGCAAATCCGGCTAAAATCCGAGCTCTGTCGCAGTTGGTTATCCCAATTGACCTCAAGCAAATCCAGAAGTTAACTGGATGTGTGGCGGCCTTAAGCCGCTTTATCTCCCGATTAGGAGAAAAGGCACTCCCCCTTTACCGCCTTCTTCGGCGCACCGAACACTTCGAGTGGACGGACGCAGCCACGTCCGGATTGGAAGAAATAAAAGCCATCTTGGACACCAACCCAATCTTATCCGCGCCAAATGTCGGTGAAACTAATGCTGTTATATATAGCGGCAACTCACCAAGTTGTAAGCGCAGTGCTCGTCGTCGAACGAGAGACGGACGGACATAAATTCCCACTTCAAAAGCCGGTATATTATGTATCCACTGTCCTCACTCCATGCAAATCACGGTACCCACATTATCAAAAGATAGCATACGCGGTATTCATGGCATCCTGGAAATTACGACACTACTTTCAAGAGTGTTCAATTACGGTGGCCTCAGAAGTACCACTCAACGACAAAATAAACAACCGCGATGCCACAGGCTGGATTGCCAAATGGGCTTTCGAGCTCCTCCCGTTTGACATAACATATAGACCACGACGAGCCATTAAGTCGCAAGTACTGGTCGATTTCGTCACCGAGTGGACAGAAGCCGAACTCCCTAAAGAGTACGGAGCGTACTCCAATTGAATCATGCACTTTGACGGCTCTAAAATGTTGGCTGGTCTTGGGGCTGGCGTTGTCCTAATGTCCCCCACCAGAGATACAGTCCAATACGTACTCCAAATACTATACGCAGACTCCAACAACGCAGCCGAATACGAGGCCCTATTACATGGTCTCCGGATGGCAGTTTCCATGGGCATTCAACGCCTGGAGGTGTGTGGGGACTCGAACCTCGCAATATCTCAAATAAATGGAGACTTTGATGCCAAGGATCCGAAAATGGCGGCATATCACAACGCCGTCCTCAAAATGTCAGCTCGGTTCGAGGGGCTTGAATTCCACCAAGTGGCTCAGGAAAACAATCAGCGGCGGATATCCTCGCCCGTATCGGTGCTAAGCGCGATCCTGTCCCACCTAACATCTTCTTGGAAAGCTGTTTAAGCCATCCGTGGTATGGGAAGGGGACACCGGTAACAATAGTCCGGACCCGGCCACAACACCAGATACCGAACACTCTGACACAATCGGAGGCTCTGCCATCGTAATAACACCTTCAGCCCACGTGATAATGGTCGTCATCGCCCCATGGACAGAACCATTCCTGGCCTACCTAACCAGGCAGGAACTACCCGAGGACCAAAATGAGGCACGCTGCATAGTGCGGCGATCTAAAGCCTACAAGGTCCACGAGGGAGAGCTTTATAAGAAAAGCACTACCAGAGTCCTTCAAAGGTGCATCTCCGAAGAGGAAGGGCGGAAGCTTTTGGCAGAAATCCATGCTGGACTCGGCGGCCACCACGCCGCAGCCTAGGCCCTTGTAAGCAAGACCTTCCGTACAAGTTTCTATTGGCCTACGGCCCGAGCAGATGCACAAGATCTGGTCCAATGTTGTGTCGGTTGCCAGCTTTTTGCAAACCAAAGCCATATGCCGCCTACCGCTCTCCAAACAATCCCCATTACTTGGCCCTTTGCGATCTGGGGGCTTGATATGGTCGGACCCCTCAAAGGGGGAACCCATAAGAAAAAATACTTACTGGTCATGGTGGATAAATTCACCAAATGGATAGAAGCCAAACCCGTTAAAACAGCTGAATCCGGACCAGTGATAGACTTCATATCTTGGGTTGTACACTGTTATGGCATCCCCCAAAGCATCATCATTGACAACGACACGAACTTTACAGCCGACGAGGTAAAACTTTGGTGCAGCAACATGGGCATCAAGCTCGATTATGCTTTTGTCTATCACCCGCAAACTAACGGTCAAGTCAAGCGAGCAAACGACCTTATCATGAGAGGCATCAAACCCAGATTAGTGCGGTCCTTAAAGGAATCAAACACGCACTGGGTAGAGGAGCTGAACTCCGTACTATGGGGGCTGCGGACCGCGCCGAATCGCACTACCGGATACACACCGTTTTTATGGTGTACAGCGCAGAGGCGGTTCTGCCTTGCGACATAATTCATGACTCACCTCAAGTGCGCATGTACGAAGAAAAAGAGGCCGAGCTCGATCGGCATGAAAGTTTGGACGCCCTGGAGGAGGAGCGCGACGTGGAAAAAGCCCGTTCCGCATTCTATCAGCAACAGGCTCGAAAGTATCAAAGCAGAGAAGTACGGGCCAAAACCTATAACGTTGGTGAACTAGTTCTACGCCTGCCGGAGAAGAAAAAGAACAAGCTCAAGCCCAAATGGGAAGGTCCCTTCATTATTGACCAGGTTCTGACTGGTGGAGCATACCATCTGCGGGATGCATCGGACAATCGACTCGAGCCAAACCCATGGAACGCAGCCAGACTCCAAAGATTCTACGCCTAGTGTCAGACTCTATGTTCGTCTCCTTACCCCCGTCAATTATTTGCATATCCGTTATCTGTCTTTTCTCTCTTTCTCTCTTTTTATTCTCCTCGAGGCCTTAAAAGGCTAAAGTTGTGTCTTGGTTGCACAATCTTGACGCGTTAACCGCGCTCATTATACCTGGGGGCTTCTTATACAGAAGCTTAATATAACTATTTTCTAGGCTTTACGCCCCGCGCATGTGTTATTCTTTCACATGCACATTTTTTCGCCATTATATGCATCGATATGACTTAAGTTTTGGCCAAGCTGGGTTGCCTGGCTCTTGTATTTATGCCCTACGTTCCCGTTAATTTGGCTAGAGCATAAGGGGAGCACCTCTGCGATTGTTACTGCCGGGTCAGCCGGATGTGTATCTCAGACTGCGTGAAGCCGAAAGCTAGCGTTCTTAAGGGAATATTCGGTCGATGAACAAAAGATGACTTTTATTTATTTTGATACATGCCCCCAGATGTTTATAGCCTGCGTCTCTTTTCGTAGTTCGGACATGCACATTAGGGCATGCGTACCCAGGGAAAGGAACCCTAAACGGAACTATTCTCCCTGGAAGATGTTTCTTACTATCCATGTAATATAACATAGCTAGTTGGGTACTTGTCTGTTCAAGCACTTATGACCCCTACGCCTGGTTTCCACGCATACCCTGGTTTTTTACATAACCGAGCGGGTATTCGGATACACTCCGGACTGTCGGGTCCAGAGGTCGAAGCGAAAAGGTCCGCCATGACAAATGATTTACAATCCAGCTAGGGACATTATATATGTCACTTAAAGTACACAGTCACTAAGACTGACTAAATTCTTCTTCTATACCATCCAATAGGCTGTCTAGCCTACAATCCTGTTGGGAATACTTTGCGGCTAATTCTACTTGGTCATACACCAAACGGGATCTGTTTCCCATCGGGCCCCATAGGTCCGACCTCAGCCATGTGGTTTGGGTCAGCTTTGGTATATCGCGTCTTCACCATGGCCCAGGCTTCCCTTGCACCTTGTCAGCAGGTTGATATGTTCCATATTCGGAAGCGTTGTCGCGCTCCCTTGAGCTTCTCTATAAGCTCCCCCATGCCTCCTGGCGGGGAGGCAGATGGCCACAAGGCTTGGGCAATACCCTGCATCACCTGCCAAACTTGTTCGTGCAGTTGTGAGAGCTCTGGTAGAAGATCACCCGCAGACCCGGGCATCTCCTCCACGGGACGACCCGCCAGCATACCTGCAGACATAACTCTGTTAGCTGGCTTCTTCGCCGAACTCTTTCAAAAGTTCGTTCAAGCACTTACTGAAAATGTCGCATCGAAGCTACTTATTCTCCTTCACGGAGTCCGCAAGCTGGGCTCGGACATCTTTCAGTTCCACGCCCAGCTGGATATTGGCGTCCTGGATATTATTTTTCTCCTGCCTCACCCGCGTAAGCATGCGCTCGCCAGCATTTAGCTGTTGATTAGCACATTGCGCATTCTCCGACACGGCCTTCGGATTCACTCCGGAGTCATCTGCAACATCTATTGTTAGATTTTCATGCATGCCGCATACTATCTGCTACCTGTTATTCTTTGCAATGGAAACAAGTGTTACCAGAGGGGGCCTTCTCGGACTCCTTCAATGCGGCAACTGCGGCCCGTAGCTAGACTTTGCACTCTTCCAGCTCTTGAGACAATTGGGTATTCTTCTCTGTAAGAACATGCACAAATAATGATCCTTAAATCAGTTGTGTCAACTATTTCAAGTCTCAGGGGCTACTGATATATATAATCGTCAGATTTTCTTACCCGTATATCCTTTACATACTGGTCCATGGCTCTGGCAAGACCGTTTTGAGCAGCACAGATGTACGCATCTCCTGAGTTGAAGGCATCGAATGCCCTTGGGAGAAACAAGTGTCACGGAGTATGGCCCGGTGACGCCTGTGATTCATGGCGCTCTGCACTTCGGAATTTGTAGCGGATAGTCTATCCGCATCCTCTGTAGGAGGAGCATCCGGCATTCGCCCCGTGTTAGCTTCCGCCTCTATGTCCGACCCTGGAGCCCGACTAGTGGAGGCGTGATCGGCAACCTCTCCGAATATAGTCCGGCGAGCGTTTTTCCTACTAGGAAACATGGACATCATTATATTTTAAGAAAGACGACAACCACGGAGCGAGGTTCTGTATCATACCTCTGTGCCGGCGTCTCAGTCCTAACTGCCTTCCTTTTTAGCCTACCCGGCTTCGTGTCCCTTGTTGGCGCGTCACTGCGGGTCCGGCATGGCGTCCCGAGGGCCTTCCCTGTAAAACACCATATGTGTATGGTAGGTGAAGTGCATAAAGGGGATCCTTCTCGGAAGTTGGCACTCTGATTTTTCTTACATGCGATGCAGGGAGAAGCCCAGGATAGTCGGCTATGATGGCCACCATGGCATCATCGCAGCTCAATTGATAGAATGTCTTGTCGATTAGCTCGACAAATATGTCCGGATCCTCTTTGAGTCCGGGATCGAGGGCCCAGTCAGGGTCCTCCGGTTGTGGAGGTGGGCTGTTGACCTCCCTTACAGCTTTTCGCAATTCCTGCCATGGAACGGCAAGGTGAGTATTTATGATGAAGAATGCAGGAAGGTTGGGAGTAAAAAGTGATAGCTCACCCAGCTTGGAGGGTTGTACATGGAGAATCCATCCCGTGGCTTAATACGGATGAACTCCTCTTCCTCTCCCTCGAACAAATCGGACAGAATTTTTGCTAGAGCAGCAACTGAGTCCGGTCCCTTATGCCCGCAGCGGGTGGCATCATCTTCCCCGTTAAAGCGCCACATGGGGTGCCCTCTATATTGAAGTGGTTGCACCCCCCGCATTATACATATTCACATAACCTCGATTATTGTCAGTCCCGATTGAGCCAGCACTTTTATCCGGCCCATCAGGTAAAGGACTTCTCCGTTATCTTCCTCCTAAGGGCTCTGTGGGCGCCAGCTTCGGCGTTTCTTCAAAGAGGCACTGTCGAACTTGGGAAGACCCATCCGAATAGGATCTGGAAGGGGGACGTCCTCCATGTAAAACCACTCCGAAGGCCAGTCTTAGGATGTCTTCTTCGGGGTACCGGACAGGTATCCGGTCCCGGCGATGCGCCATATTTCGGCTCCGCCCACTTGATATATTGACCCCTTCTGTGTACGGGGCACAAGGCAGAATAGCCTCTTCCACAGCTCGAAATGAGCTTCACAGCCCAGAAACAGCTCACAAAGGGCAACATAACCGGCGATGTGTAATATGGAAGCGGGGGTGAAATTATGCAACTGGAGGCCATAAAACTCCAGGAGCCCGTGGAGGAACGGATGGATTGGAAATCCAAGTCCCCTTAGTAAATAAGGGACAAGGCATACCTGCTCCCCCTTGGAGGGATTGGGGTAGCTCTCCGCTTGCTCCCTGCCATTGTAGGTGGCGAGCCCGGCTCGAACGGGGACCATATACTCTGGAGGGAGAAATCCCTGGGTCTGTAACTCTACTAATTGGTTGTGCGGGATGGAAAACTTCTCCCAATCACCGGGCTCAGGGCTACGGGAGCGGGAGGAGGAGTTGAGATGGCCGGCCATGTTGGAATGGATTTTTTCGAGCACGCTCCGATGGATACTCACCATGGGAGGATGGTGTGGTCTAGATCTAAGAATCCCCGTCTCTTTAATAGACAGTTTACTTACATGGCTAGGGTGGCGAATGTAAAAATGCCCTGGCTCCTCGCATTTGCTCGACACGTGGAAGATAGCCCTTATTGGGCGCGGAAGCTAGGAAGTGCAACATTTATGGGGAGCCGGACACTATTCAGCAGATATTCAGAATTTGGAGAAGAACCCGCCTTGCAATGTCGAAGACAATCTGTGCGCCGGACTCATCGTCATTGAAGCCTGGTTCGGGGGCTACTGAGGGAGTCCGGGATTAGGGGGTCTCCGGACAGCCGGACTATATCCTTTGGTCGGACTATTGGACTATGAAGATACAAGATTGAAGACGTCGTCCCGTGTCCGGATGGGACTCTCCTTGGCGTGGAAGGCAAGCTTAGCAATACGGATATGTAGATCTCCTCCCTTGTAACCGACTCTGTGTAACCCTAGCCCCCTCTGGTGTCTATATAAACCGGAGGGTTTAGTCCAGAGGACAACATACAATCATACCATAGGCTAGCTTTTAGGGTTTAGCCTCTACGATCTCGTGGTAGATCAACTCTTGTAATACTCATATCATCAAGATCAATCAAGCAGGAAGTAGGGTATTACCTCTATCGAGAGGGCCCGAACCTGGGTAAACATCGTGTCCCCCGCCTCATGTTACCAACCGCCTTAGACGCATAGTTCGGGACCCCCTACCCGAGATCCGCCGGTTTTGACACCGACACATAGCATTAAGTATCAAGTCCTCTTTACTCCCATACGCAATAACCCACTTATCCGTGTTCAGGCTTCTGTCACTCCGACAACCAACAATAAGCAAATTATGAATGCATTGCAACACCCTACAGCAGGGACCCCTCACGTTTGCGCGAGATGGAGGGAACAGTAGGATAGCACCATAATAAAATATACACTCAAACCAACCACGATCATCAATTAGCCCATAGGACAAAACAGATCTACTCAAACATCATAAGATAGCCATAGATCATTGGGAACTAATATATAGAGTTGAGCACCATGTTTAAGTAGAGATTACAGTGCGTAGAGGCAGCAAGGTTGTTGATGTAGATCGTCGTCACGATGATTGCCCCGACGGCGTTTCGGCGCCACCGAGAGAGAGAGGGAGAGACCCCACCTCCTTCTTCTTCTTCCTTGGCCTCCATCCTACATGGGAGGGGAGTTCCCCCTATGGTCCATGGCCTCCATGGCAGCGAAGGGGCAGGAGCCCCTCCGAGATTGGATCTCCCTCTTTGTTCTTTTCTGTTTCACGCTCCTATTTTCTGGCCCTTCCCCCTTTCTTAAATTCCCGGAGATCCGTAACTCCTATTGAACTGAAATTTTTACACAATTTTTTTCCATGAATTATATTTCTTGCGCCCGAAGAAGGGCCCTAACCAACTTACGAGGAGGGCACAAGACACCTGGACGCGCCAGGGGGTGCCCGGCGTGCCCTGATGGGTTGTGGAGGTCGTGGGCCTCCGTTTTCGTTGATTCCACCTCCCAAAAATCACAAATATTCCAAAATAATTCTCTGTATATTTCATCGTGTTTATACTTTGTTTGATATGGATATTCTGTGAAACAAAAAACATGCAACAAACAGGAACTGGCATTGGGCACTGGATCAATAGGTTAGTCCAATAAATCATATAAAGTGTTGCCAAAAGTATGTACAAGTTGTATAATATTGGCATGGAACAATAAAAAATTGTAGATACGATGGAGACGTATCAGCATCCCCAAGCTTAACTCCTGCTCATCCTCGAGTAGGTAAATGATAAAAAATATAATTTTTGATGTGGAATGCTACCTAGCATAATCTTGATCATATGTCTAATTATGGCATGAATATTAAGACACAAGTGAGTCAAGGCAAAAGTCTATAATTTGACATAAGGACATCAATACTCAGGCATCCCAACAAACAATCGTGTCTTTCAAAATATCAACGCTAAAGAAAGCTATCCCTACAAAAGCATATAGTCTTGTCATGCTCTGTCTTCTTAACACAAAGTATTTATCATGCACAACCCCGATGACAAGCTCAGCAATTGGTTCATACTTTTTAACGCGCTTCAACTTTTTCAACCCTCACGCAATACATGAGCGCAAGCCATGGATATAGCACTATGGGTGGAATAGAGTATGATGATAGGGGTAAATATAGAGAAGACAAAAAAGTAAGAAAGTCCCACATCGACGTGCCTAACCAACGGGCTATGGAGATGCCCATTAATCGATATCAATGTGAGGAGTATGGATTGCCATGCAACGAATGCACTAAGAGCTATAAGTGTATGAAAGCTCAACATGAAAACTAAGTGGGTTCTAACTCTATAATGAAAAATTCCCACAAGTATATGAAAGTGACAACATAGGAGACTCTCTACATGAAAAACTTGGTGCTACTTTGAAGCAAAAGTGTGGAATTAGCATGCCCCTTTTCTCGTTGTCCCTTTTTCTTCCTTTCTTCCTTTTTTCCTTTTTCTGTTTTCTTTTCTCTATCTTTTTTTCTTTTTCTTTTCATCCGGAGTCTCATCCCGACTTGTGCGGGAATCATAGTTTCCATCATCCTTTCCTCATTTGGACATGCTCTAATAATGAATAATGATGATCATCACACTTCTATTTACTTACAACTCAAAAGAAATAAAAATTACAACTCTATACTTTAACAAAGTATGACTCTATATGGATGCCTCTGGCAGTGTACCAGGATGTGCAATGATCTAGCATAGCAGAGATATCAAAAACGGACAAGCCATGGAAATATCATAGTAGCTATCTCATACGTCTCCAATGTATCTATAATTTTTTATTGTTCCATGCTATTATATTATCTGTTTTGGATATTTTATATGCATTAATATGCTATTTTATATGATTTTTGGGACTAACCTATTAACCTAGAGCCCAATGCCAGTTTCTGTTTTCCCCTTGTTTTAGAGTTTCGCAGAAAAGGAATACCAAACGGAGTCCAAACGGAATAAAACTTTCGCCATGATTTTTGTTGAACCAGAAGACACCCAGGAGACTTGGAGTACAAGTCAGAGGATCCTCCAGGCGGCCACAAGGGTGGAGGGCGCGCCCCCCTACCTTGTGGGCCCCTCGTAGCTCCCCTGACCTAATTCTTTCGCCTATATATACTCTTATACCCCCAAAACATCCGGGGGAGCCACGGAACCACTTTTCCACCACCGCAACCTTCTGTACCTATGAGAAACTATTACCTCTTGACCATGCGTTGGTTTTCTCTTGAAGAGGAAAGGGTGATGCAGCAAAGTAGCATAAGTATTTCCCTCAGTTTTTGAGAACCAAGGTATCAATCAAGTAGGAGACTACACGCAAATCACCTAGTACCTGCACAAACAAATAAGAACCTTGCAACCAACGCGATAAAGGAGTTGTCAATCCCATCACGACCACTTGCAAAAGTGAGATCTGTAAAGATAATATGATTAATATTTTTGGTATTTTTGTTTTGTAGATTGGAAAGTAAAGATTGCAAAATAAATAGTAAACTAGAATTGTAGATTGGAAACTTATATGATGTAAAGTAGACCCGGGGCCATAGGTTTCACTAGTGGCTTCTCTCAAGATAGCATGTATTACGGTGGGTGAACAAATTACTGCCGAGCAATTGATAGAAAAGCGCATAGTTATGATGATATCTAAGGCAATGATCAGGAATATAGGCATCACATCCGTGACAAGTAGACCGAAACGATTCTGCATCTACTACTATTACTCCACACATCGACCGCTATCCAGCATGCATCTAGAGTATTAAGTTCATAAGAACGGAGTAACGCATTAGGCAAGATGACATGATGTAGAGGGATAAACTCAAGCAATATGATATAAATCCCATCTTTTTATCCTCGATGGCAACAATACAATATGTGTCGTTTCCCTTTCTGTCACTGGAATCGAGCACCACAAGATTGAACCCAAAGCTAAGCACTTCTCCCATTGCAAGAAAGATCAATCTAGTAGGCCAAACTAAACCAATAATTCGAAGAGACATGCAAAGATATCAAATCATGCATATAAGAATTCAGAGAAGAATCAAATAATATCCATAGATAATCAAGTTCATAATCCCACAATTTATCGGATCTCAGCAAACACACTGCAAAAAAGAGTTGCATCGAATAGATCTCCAAGAAGACCGAGGAGAACTTTGTATCGAGATCCAAAGACAGAGAAGAAGCCATCTAGGAAATAACTATGGAACCGAAGGTATGTGGTAAACTACTCACACATCATCGGAGAGGCTATGGTGTTGATGTAGAAGCCCTCCGTGATCGAATCCCCCTCCGGCAGATCGCCGGAAAAGGCCCCAAGATGGGATCTCATGGGTACAGAAGGTTGTGGCGGTGATAAAGGTGTTTCGTGGCTCTCCCCGAAGGTTTCAGGGTATAAGAGTATATATAGGCGAGAGAAGTAGGTCGGTGGAGCTGCGAGGGGCCGACGAGGGTGGGGGCGTGCCCACACCCACGGGGCACGCCCTCCTGCCTCATGGCTTCCTCGCTGCTTCCTTGACGTCCACTCCAAGTCTGCTGGATTGCATATGTTCCAAAAACGATCCTCGCGAAGGTTTCATTCTGTTTGGATTCCGTTTGATATTCCTTTTCTGCGAAACACTGAAATAGGCAAAAAAAACAGCAATTTGTGCTGGGCTTTCGGTTAATAGGTTAGTGCCAAAACTAATATAAAAAGGTATAATAAAGCCCATTAAACATCCAAAACAGATAATGTAATAGCATGGAACAATCAAAAATTTTAGATACGTTGGAGACGTATCAAGCATCCCCAAGCTTAATTCCTCCTCGTCCTCGAGTAGGTAAATGATAAAAATAGAATTTTTGATGTGTAATGCTCCCAAACATAATTTTCAAGGTAATTCTATTTATTGTGGCATGAATGTTTAGATCCAAAACATTCAAGATCAAAGTTTAATATTGACATAAAAATAGTAATACTTCAAGCATGCTAACCAAGCAATTATGTCTTATCAAAATAACATAGCCAAAGAAAGCTTATCCCTACAAAATCATATAGTTTGGCCATGCTTCATTTTCGTCACACAGAATGCTCCCATCATGCATAACCCCGATGAGAAGCCGAGCAATTGGTTCATACTTTTTAACGCGCTTCAGCCTTTTCAACCCTTACGCAATACATGAGCGCAAGCCATGGATATAGCACTATAGGTGGAATAGCATATGATGATGGGGGTTATATGAGAAGACAAAAAGGAGAAAGTCTCACATTGACGCGGCTAATCAATGGGCTATGGAGATGCCCATCAATTGATGTCAATGCGAGGAGTAGAGATTGCCATGCAACGGATGCACTAGAGCTATAAGTGTATGAAAGCTCATCAAAAGAAACTAAGTGGGTGTGCATCCAACTTGCTTGCTCATGAAGACCTAGGGCATTTTGAGGAAGCCCATCATTGGAATATACAAGCCAAGTACTATAATGAAAAATTCCCACTAGTATATGAAAGTGGCAAATTAAGAAACTCTCTATCATGAAGACCATGGTGCTATTTTGAAGCACAAGTGTGGCAAACGGATAGTAACATTGTCCATTCTCTCTTTTTCTCTCATTTTTTTGTTTGGGCTTCTTTGGCCTCTTTTTTTCTTTCCTCACATGGGACAATGTTCTAATAATGATGATTATCACACTTTTATTTACTCATAACTCAATGTTACAACTCGATACTAGAACAAAAATATGACTCTATGTGAATGACTCTAGCGGTGTACCGGGATATGCGATGAATCAAGAGCGACATGTATGGAAGAATTATGAAAGTGGCTTTTCCACAAATATGATGTCAACTACATGATCATGCAATGAAATGTGACAATGATGGAGCGTGTCATAATAAACGGAACGGTGGAAAGTTGCATGGCAATATATCTCGGAATGGCTATGGAAATGCCATAATAGGAAGGTATGGTGGCTGTTTTGAGGAAGATATAAGGAGGCTTATGTGTGATAAAGCGTATCGTATCACGGGGTTTGGATGCACCGGCGAAGTTTGCACCAACTCCCGAGGTGAGAAAGAGCATTGCACGGTATTGTAGAGGCTAGCAAATTGCGGAAAGGTAAGAGTGCGTATGATCCATGGACTCACATTAGTCATAAAGAACTCATATACTTATTGCAAAAGTTTATTATTCCTTGAAGCAAAGTACTACTACGCATTCCCCTAGAGGGATATATTGGTAGGAAAAGACCATCGCTCGTCCCCGACCGCCACTCATAAGGAAAGCACTCAAAGAACACCCCATTCTTCAAATTTGTCACACAACGTTTACCATACGTGCATGCTACGGGACTTTCCAACTTTAACACAAGTATTTCTCAATTTCACAATTTCCCAACTAGCATGAATCTAACATTACCACCTTTATATCTCAAAACATCTATCAAGTATCATAGTATTCAATGCACTCTATATGAAAGTTTTTATCATACACATCTTGAATGCCTATCATATTAGGACTAATTTTATAGCCAAAGAAAATTACCATGTTGTTCTAAAAGACTCTCAAAATAATATAAGTGAAGCATGAGAGATCAATTATTTCTACAAAATAAACCACCACCATGCTCTAAAAAATATAAGTGAGGCACTAGAGCAAAATTATCTAGCTCAAAAGATATAAGTGAAGCACATAGCATATTCTAATAAATTCCGATTCTTGTGTGTCTCTCCCAAAAGGTGTGTACCACAAGGATGATTGTGGTAAACTAAAAAGCAAGGACTCAAATCATACAAGACGCTCCAAGCAAAACACATATCATGTGGTGAATAAAAATATAGCCTCAAGTAAAGTTACCGATAGACGAAGACGAAAGAGGGTATGCCTTCTGGGGCATCCCCAAGCTGAGGCTTTTGGTTGTCCTTGAATTTTATATTGTGGTGCCTTGGGCATACCCAAGCTTAGGCTCTTGCCACTCCTTATTCCATAATCCATCAAATCTTTACCCAAAAACTTGAAAACTTCACAACACAAAACTCAACAGAAAATCTCATGAGCTCCGTTAGTATAAGAAAACAAACCACCACCTTAAGGTACTGTAATGAACTCAATCTTTTTTTATATTGGTGTTAAACCTACTGTATTCCAACTTATCTATGGTTCGTACCCCCCGATACTAGCCATAGATTCATCAAAAATAAGCAAACAACACATGAAAAACAGAATCTGTCAAAAACAGAACAGTCAGTAGCAATCTGTAGGCTTCGAATTCTTCTTTAACTCCAAAAATTCTACAAAATTAGGATGACTAGGGTATTTGTATATTAATCTACTGCAGTTGGAATTGGTATTTTATCGTTCTCTGGTAAAAAATGAAAATTATTCTCGTTAGCGCATACTTTTTGTTTTTTTCCAGCAAGATCAAACAACAATCATACAAGAAGATCCTAAAGGCTTTACTTGGCACAAACACTAATTAAAGCATAAAAACACAATCATAAAAAGAGGATATATGATTTATTTATTACTAAATAGGAACAAAAAGCAAGGAACAAAAATAAAATTGGGTTGCCTCCCAACAAAAGCTATCATTTAACGCCCCTAGCTAGGCATAAAAAAAGAATAGATCTAGGTATTGCCATCTTTGGTATTTATCTTTTTAATGGAGTTATGTTCGGATCCGGGAGGTTCCTTACGTTTCCCTTCATGCTCGGAGATCTTTAGATCTAGAGCATCCAACCGCTTATTGTAGAGTGTAATCAACATATTCATGCAATTAAGATTTCCACCAACATTTTTAAGTGGTTCAACTTTTTTTTCAATTCGCATAATTTCTCTAAGATTTGGGCTCCTTCTTGCGTAAGGCGAAGTACCTTTTGTGGGGGAAGTACTCCTACTATCCCCTCTATAATTTCATAAGAAATACTAGGGTCAACTTAAATAAAGTTCCCTTTGGCGGAAAAATCAAGGAGTTGTCTATGGTGTAAGGTAAGCCCAACATAGAAATTGCGAAATAAAATCTTGAAATCTCCCTCTATGGTGCAACTACGATAAGATTCTACCATCCTATACCAAGCATCTTTTAAGTTTTCTCCTTGTCTTTGTTTAAAGTGGAGAACTTCGAAATCAGGAGTACTAACAGTGATAGAAGGACTAGCCATAACAGCAAAATAAACGATCTAACACACGGACACACAAGAAGCAAGCAAAAAGAGATGAACGAAAAAGGGAGAATAAAACGGCAAAGGTGAAGTGTGGGAGAGGAAAACGAGAGGCAAATGGCAAATAATGTAATGCGAGGGATAAGAGTTTGTGATGGGTACTTGGTATGTCTTGACTTGTGCATAGATCTCCCCGGCAACGGCGCCAAAAATCCTTCTTGCTACATCTTGAGCATGCGTTGGTTTTCCCATGAAGAGGAAAGGGTGATGCAACAAAGTAGCGTAAGTATTTCTCTCAGTTTTTTTGAGAACCAAGGTATCAATCCAGTAGGAGACTACACGCAAATCACCTAGTACCAGCACAAACAAATAAGAACCTTGAAACCAACGCGATAAAGAAGTTGTCAATCCCTTCACGGCGACTTGCAAAAGTGAGATCTGATAAAGATAATAAGATAAATATTTTTGGTATTTTTGTTTTATAGATTGGAAAGTAAAGATTGCAAAATAAATAGTAAACTAGAATTGTAGATTGGAAACTTATATGATGTAAAGTAGACCCGGGGGCCATAGGTTTCACTAGTGGCTTCTCTCAAGATAGCATGTATTACGATGGGTGAACAAAATACTGCCGAGCAATTGATAGAAAAGCGCATAGCTATGATGATATCTAAGGCAATGATCATGAATATAGGCATCACGTGAGTGACAAGTAGACCGAAACCATTCTGCATCTACTACTATTACTCCACACATCGACCGCTATCTAGCATGCATCTAGAGTATTAAGTTCACAAGAATGGAGTAACGCATTAGGCAAGATCACATGATGTAGAGGGATAAACTCAAGCAATATGATATAAACCCCATCTTTTTATCCTCGATGGCAACAATACAATACGTGTCGTTTCCCTTTCTGTCACTGGGATCGAGCACCGCAAGATTGAACCCAAAGCTAAGCACTTATCCCATTGCAAGAAAGATCAATCTAGTAGGCCAAACTAAACCGATAATTCTAATAGACTTGCAAAGATATCAAATCATGCATATAAGAATTCAGAGAAGAATCAAATAATATTCATAGATAATCAAGTTCATAAACCCACAATTCATCGGATCTCGGCAAACACACTGCAAAAAGAGTTACATCGAATAGATCTCCAAGAAGATCGAGGAGAACTTTGTATTGAGATCCAAAGAGAGTGAAGAAGCCAACTAGATAATAACTATGGACCCGAAGGTCTGTGGTAAACTACTCACACATCATCGGAGAAGCTATGGTGTTGATGTAGAATCCCTCTATGATCGAATCCCCCTTTGGCAGATCGCCGGAAAAGGCCCAAAGATGGGATCTCACGGGTACAGAAGGTTGCGGCGGTGGTAAAGGTGTTTCGTGGCTCTCCCCGATGGTTTCAGGGTATAAGAGAATATATAAGCGAAAGAACTAGGTCGGTGGAGCTGCAAGGGGCCCACGAGGCTGGGGGCGCGCTCTCCTGCCTCATGGATTCCTCGCTGCTTCCTTGACGTCCACTCCAAGTCTCCTGGATTGCGTTTGTTCCAAAAATGATCCTCGCGAAGGTTTCATTCCGTTTGGATTCTGTTTGATATTCCTTTTCTGCAAAACAATGAAATAGACAAAAAACAACAATTTGCACTGGGCTTTCAGTTAATAGGTTAGTCCCAAAAATAATATAAAAAGGTGTAATAAAGCCCATTAAACATCCAAAACAGATAATATAATAGCATGGAACAATCAAAAATTATAGATACGTTGGAGACGTATCAAGCACCCCCAAGCTTAACTCCTGCTCGTCCTCGAGTAGGTAAATGATAAAAATAGAATTTTTGATGTGGAATGCTCCCTAACATAATTTTCAATGTAATTCTCTTTATTGTGGCATGAATGTTTAGATCCAAAAGATTCAAGATAAAAGTTTAATACTGACATAAAAATAGTAATACTTCAAGCATGCTAACCAAGCAGTTATGTATTATCAAAATAACATAGCCAAAGAAAGTTTATCCCTACAAAATCATATAGTTTTGCCATGCTTCATTTTCGTCACACAAAATGCTCCCATCATGCATAACACCGATGACAAGCTGAGCAATTGGTTCATACTTTTTAACGCGCTTCGGCCTTTTCAACCCTTACGCAATACATGAGCGCAGGCCATGGATATAGCACTATAGGTGGAATAGCATATGATGATGGGGGTTATGTGAGAAGACAAAAAAGGAGAAAGTCTCACATTGACGCGGCTAATCAACAGGCTATGGATATGCCCATCAATTGATGTCAATGCGAGGAGTAGAGATTGCCATGCAACAGATGCACTAGAGCTATAAGTGTATGAAAGCTCATCAAAAGAAACTAAGTGGGTGTGCATCCAACTTGCTTGCTCATGAAGACCTAGGGCATTTTGAGGAAGCCCATCATTGGAATATACAAGCCAAGTTCTATAATGGAAAATTCCCACTAGTATATGAAAGTCACAAAATAAGAAACTCTCTATCATGAAGACCATGGTGCTATTTTGAAGCACAAGTGTGGAAAAAGGATAGTAACATTGTCCCTTCTCTCTTTTTCTCTCATTTTTTTGTTTGGGCTTCTTTGGCCTCTTTTTTTCCTCACAAGGAACAATGCTCTAATAATGATTATCATCACACTTTTATTTACTCATAACTCAATGTTACACCTCGATACTAGAAAAAGATATGACTCTATGTGAATGCCTCCGGCGGTGTACCGGGATATGCGATGAATCAAGAGCGGCATGTATGAAAGAATTATGAAAGTGGCTTTGCCACAAATACGATGTCAACTACATGACCATGCAAAGCAATATGACAATGATGGAGCGTGTCATAATAAACGGAACGGTGGAAAGTTGCATGGCAATATATCTCGGAATGGCTATGGAAATGCCATAATAGGTAGGTATGGTGGCTGTTTTGAGGAAGATATAAGGAGGCTTATGTGTGATAGAGAGTATCGTATCACGGGGTTTGGATGCACCGGCGAAGTTTGCACCAACTCTCGAGGTGAGAAAGGGCAATGCACGGTACCGTAGAGGCTAGCAAATTGCGGAAAGGTAAGAGTGTGTATGATCCATGGACTCACATTAGTCATAAAGAAATCATATACTTATTGAAAAAGTTTATTAGCCCTCGAAGCAAAGTACTACTATGCATGCCCCTAGAGGGATAGATTGGTAGGAAAAGACCATCGCTCGTCCCTGACCGCCACTCATAAGGAAAGCACTCAAAGAACACCCCATGCTTCAAATTTGTCACACAACATTTACCATACGTGCATGCTACGGGACTTGCCAACTTTAACACAAGTATTTCTCAATTTCACAATTGCCCAACTAGCATGACTCTAACATTACCACCTTTATATCTCAAAACATCTATCAAGTATCATAGTATTCAATGCACTCTATATGAAAGTTTTTATCATACCCATCTTGAATGCCTATCATATTAGGACTAATTTTATAGCCAAAGCAAATTACCATGTTGTTCTAAAAGACTCTCAAAATAATATAAGTGAAGCATGAGAGATCAATTATTTCTACAAAATAAAACCACCATCGTGCTCTAAAAAATATAAGTGAAGCACTAGAGCAAAATTATCTAGCTCAAAAGATATAAGTGAAGCACATAGAGTATTCTAATAAATTCTGATTCATGTGTGTATCTCCCAAAAGGTGTGTACAGCAAGGATGATTGTTGTAAAATAAAAATCAAAGACTCAAATCGTACAAGATGCTCCAAGCAAAACACATATCATGTGGTGAATAAAAATATAGCCGCAAGTAAAGTTACCGATAGACGAAGATGAAAGAGGGGATGCCTTCCGGGGCATCCCAAAGCTTAGGCTTTTGGTTGTCCCTGAATTTTACCTTGGGGTGCCTTGGGCATCCCCAAGCTTAGGCTCTTGCCACTCCTTATTCCATAATACATCAAATCTTTACCCAAAAACTTGAATACTTCACAACACAAAACTCAACAGAAAATCTCACGAGCTCCGTTAGTATAAGAAAACAAACCAACACCTTAAGGTACTGTAATTAAATCATTCTTTGTTTATATTGGTGTTAAACCTACTGTATTCCAACTTCTTTATGCTTCATACCCCCTGATACTAGCCATAGATTCATAAAAATAAGCAAACAACACACGAAAAAACAGAATCTGTCAAAAACAGAACAGTCTGTAGCAATCTGTAGGATTCGAATACTTATGTAACTCCCAATATTCTACCAAATTAGGACGACTAGGGTAATTTGTATATTAATCTACTGCAGTTGGAATTGGTATTTTATCGCTCTCTGGTAAAAAAATGAAAATTATTCTCGTGAGCGCATACTTTCTGTTTTTTTCAGCAAGATCAAACAACAATCATCCAAGAAGATCCTAAAGGCTTTACTTGGCACAAATACTAATTAAAGCATAAAAACACAATCATAATAGAGGATAGATGATTTATTTATTACTAAACAGGAACAAAAAGCAAGGAACAAAAATAAAATTGGGATGCCTCCCAACAAGCGCTATCGTTTAACACCCCTAGATAGGCATAAAAAGAACAGATCTAGGTATTGCCATCTTTGGTGTTTATCTTTTTAATGGAGTTATGTTCAGATCCGAGAGGTTCCTTATGTTTCCCTTCATGCTCAGAGATCTTTAGATCTAGAGCATCCAACCGCTTATTGCAGAGTGTAATCAACATATTCATGTGGTTAAGATTTCCACCAACATTTCTAAGAGGTTCAATAATTTTTTTCAATTCACATAATTTCTCTAAGATTTGGGTTCCTTCTTGCGTAAGGTGAAGTCCCTTTTGTGGGAGAAGTACTCCTACTATCCCCTCTATAATTTCATAAGCAATACTAGGGTCAACTTCAATAAAGTTCCCTTTAACGGAAAAATCAAGGAGTTGTCTATGGGGTAAGGTAAGCCCAACATAGAAATTGTGAAATAAAATCTTGAAATCTCCCTCTATGGTGCAACTATGATAAGATTCTACCATCCTATACGAAGCATCTTTTAAGTTTTCTCCTTGTCTTTGTTTAAAGTGGAGAACTTCGAAATCAGGAGTACTAACAGTGATAGAAGGACTAGCCACAACAGCAAAATAAACGATCTAACACATGGGCACACAAGAAGAAAGCAAAAAGAGACGAATGAAAAAGGGCGAATAAAATGGCAAAGGTGAAGTGGGGGAGAGGAAAATGAGAGGCAAATGGCAAATAATGTAATGCGAGGGATAAGAGTTTGTGATGGGTACTTGGTATGTCTTGACTTGTGCTTAGATCTCCCCGCCAACGGCGCTAGAAATCCTTATTTCTACCTCTTGAGCATGCATTGGTTTTCCCTTGAAGAGGAAAGGGTGATGCAGCAAAGTAGCGTAAGTATTTCCCTCAGTTTTTTTGAGAACCAAGATATCAATCCAATAGGAGACTACACGCAAATCTCCTAGTACCTGCACAAACAAATAAGAACCTTGCAACCAACGCGATAAAGGAGTTGTCAATCCCTTCACAACCACTTGCAAAAGTGAGATCTGATAAATATAATAAGATAAATATTTTTGGTATTTTTGTTTTATAGATTGGAAAGTAAAGATTGCAAAATAAATAGTAAACTAGAATTGTAGATTGGAAACTTATATGATGTAAAGTAGACCCGGGGGCCATAGGTTTCACTAGTGGATTCTCTCAAGATAGCATGTATTACGGTGGGTGAACAAATTACTGCCGAGCAATTGACAGAAAAGCGCATAGTTGTGATGATATCTAAGGCAATGATCCTGAATATAGGCATCACGTCTGTAACAAGTAGACCGAAACGATTCGGCATCTACTACAATTACTCCACACATAGACCGCTATCCAGCATGCATCTAGAGTATTAAGTTCATAAGGACGGAGTAACGCATTAGACAAGATGACATGATGTAGAGGGATAAACTCAAGCAATATGATATAAACCCCATCTTTTTATCCTCGATGGCAACAATACAATACATGTCATTTCCCTTTCTGTCACCGGGATCGAGCACCGCAAGATTGAACCCAAAGCTAAGCACTTCTCCCATTGCAAGAAAGATCAATCTAGTAGGCCAAACTAAACCGATAATTCAAAGAGACTTGCAAAGATAACAAATCATATATATAAGAATTCAGAGAAGAATCAAATAATATTCATAGATAATCAAGTTCATAAACCCACAATTCATCGGATCTTGGCAAACACACTGCAAAAAGAGTTACATCGAATAAATCTCCAAGAAGATCGAGGAGAACTTTGTATTGAGATCCAAAGATAGAGAAGAAGCCATCTAGCTAATAACTATGGACCCGAAGGTCTGTGGTAAACTACTCACACATCATCGGAGAGGCTATGGTGTTGATGTAGAGCCCTCCATGATCGAATCCCCCTCCGACAAATCATCAGAAAAGGCCCCAAGATGGGATCTCACGGGTACAGAAGGTTGCGGTGGTGGTAAAGGTGTTTCATGGCTCTCCCCGAAGGTTTCAGGGTATAAGAATATATATAGGCGAAAGAAGTAGGTCGGTGCAGCTGCGAGGGGCCCACGAGGGTGGGGGGCGCGCCCTCCTGCCTCGTAGCTTCCTCGCTGCTTCCTTGACGTCCACTCCAAGTCTCCTGGATTGCGTTTGTTCCAAAAACGATCCTCGCGAAGGTTTCATTCCGTTTGGATTTCGTTTGATATTCCTTTTCTATGAAACACTCAAATAGGCAAAAAAAACATCAATACGCACTAGGCTTTCGGTTAATAGGTTAATCCCAAAAATAATATAAAAAAGGTATAATAAAGCCCATTAAACATCCAAAACAGATAATATAATAGCATGGAACAATAAAAAAAATTGTAGATACACTGGAAACGTATCAGATACCATCTTGGGGCCTGTTCCGACATCCTGCCGGAGGGGGAATCGATCACGGAGGGCTTCTACATCAACACCATTGCCTCTCCGATGAAGCGTGAGTAGTTTACTTCAGACCTACGGGTCCATAGCTAGTAGCTAGATGGCTTCTTCTCTCTCTTTGATTCTCAATACAAAGTTCTCCTTGATGTTCTTGGAGATCTATTCGATGTAATACTCTTTTGCGGTGTGTTTGCCGAGGTCCGATGAATTGTGGATTTATGATCAGCTTATCTATGAATATTATTTGAATCTCCTCTGAATTCTTATATGTGTGATTTGATATCTTTGCAAGTCTCTTCGAACTATCGATTTGGTTTGGCCAACTAGATTGGTTTTTCTTGCAATGGGAGAAGTGCTTAGCTTTGGGTTCAATATTGCGGTGTCCTTTCCCAGTGACAGTAGGGGCAGCAAGGCACGTATTGTATTGTTGCCATCGAGGATAAAAAGATGGGGTTTTCATCATATTACTTGAGTTAATTCATCTACATCATGTCATCTTGCTTAAGGCATTACTCTATTCTTTATGAACTTAATACTCTAGATGCATGCTGGATAGCGGTCGATGTGTGGAGTAATAGTAGTAGATACAGAATCGTTTTGGTCTACTTGACACAGACGTGATGCATATATTCATGATCATTGCCTTAGATATCGTCATAACTTTGCGCTTTTCTATCAATTGCTCGGCAGTAATTTGTTCACCCACCGTAATATTTTCTATCTTGAGAGAAGCCCCTAGTGAAACCTATGGCCCCCGGGTCAATTTTACATCATATTAGTTTCCCGTCAACTTGCTAATTTCAGTCGTCGTTCCCTTACTTTGCAATCTTTTACTTTGCGTTCCATAAACCAAAAATATTGCTTTGACGTTTATCCATCTCTATCATATCTCACTTTGTGAATAACCGTGAAGGGATTGACAACCCCTTTGTCGTGTTGGTTGCAAGTTGGTGTTTGTTTGTGCATGTATTTGGTGGCTTGTTGCGTAGTCCCCTACTGGATTGATACCTTCGTTCTCAAAAATGAGGTAAATACTTACGCTCATTTGCTGCATCACCCTTTCCTCTTCAACGGGAAAACCAACGCAAGCTGAAGAGGTAGCACTATCTTATGATCATGCAAAGCAATATGACAATGAATGCTCGAGTCATCAAAACGGTAATGGTGGAAGTTGCCTGGCAATATATCTCAGAATGGCTATGGAAAGGCCATAATAGGTAGGTACGGTGGCTGTTTTGAGGAAGATATAATAAGGCTTATGTGTGATAGAGTGTATCATATCACAGGGTTTGGATGCACCGACGAAGTTTGCACCACGTCTCGAGGTGAGAAAGGGCAATGCATGATACCGAAGAGTCTAGCAAATTGTAGAAAGGTAAGAGGGCGTATAATCCATGGACTCACATTAGTCATAAAGAACTCATATACTTATTGCAAAAGTTTCTTAGCCCTCGAAGCAAAGTACTACTATGCATGCCCCTAGGGGGATAGATTGGTAGGAAAAGACCATCGCTCGTCCCCGACCACCACTCATAAGGAAGACAATCAATAATGAACCATACTCCAACTTCATAGCATAACGAGAGACTATACGTGCATGCTTCAGGAATCACAAACCTTAACACCAATATTCTTACTAACCACAACAGTTTACTAGTACCTCCCACATATTCCATCTCTATATGGCAAAACTATTGCAAGGAATCAAACATATCTTATTCAGTGATCCACAAGTTTTATTTAGGATTTCATGACTAACCATGCAAATGACCAATTCATGTTGACTCTCTAAATAGATATAAGTGAAACATGAGAGTTTTAATTCTTTCTACAACATACCATGCTCTAAGAAATATAAGTGAAGCAAAAGAGCATTCTACAAATGACGGCTTTCCATGTGAAGAGAAACAGGCAATCCAAACTTCAAAAGATATAAGTGAAGCACATGAAGCATTCTATAAAGCCATAGTCAAAAATTATAAGTGAAGTGCAATGAGAATTCTATAAATCAACCATGGACTATATCATGCCAGCATGCTGCATAAAATAAAAGTGAAAATTAAACACAAAAGACGCTCCAAGGTTTACGCATATCGCGTGAACGAAACGAAGACGAAAACATAGCGATACTTGTTGAAGAAATATGGGATGCCTTCCGGGGCATCCCAAAACTTAGACGCTTGAGTCTGCTTGAATATTTACTTGGGGTGCCTTGGGCATCCCCAAGCTTGAACTCTTGCCACTCCTCCTTCTCCTCATATCGAGACCTCCTCGATCTTTGATCACTTCATCCACACAAAACTCAACAGAAAACTCGTGAGATCCATTAGTATAATAATGCAAATCACTACTTTAAGTGTTGTTGCAAACCAATTAATATTTAGTTTTTGAATTTTAGCTATTGTATTATAACTTCTTCATAGCTTATACAACCGATACAATCGATAGTTTCATCAAAACAAGCAAAACAATGCATCAAAAACAGAATCTGTCAAAAACGGGACAGTCTGAAGTAATTTGAACATCAACCATACTTATGTAAATATAAAAATTCTGAAAAATTAGTATGAATTAAAAAAATTGCATAGAAATAATGTGTAAAATTTTCGAAAACTTTTAACGTTCGAGTAAAAAATAAAAATTCACGCGCTATAGCCAAAGTTTCTGTTTTTACACCACACATACCAATAAGCAATCTAATCATCCTAAAGGAAAATCTTGGCACATTATTTTTATAATACAACGGATTTGTACAAGGGGATAATTATTTTTGTGAGAATCTTCATGAAAAATTCTACATTGTTTCCATGAGCATGAACACAAGTGTTCAAGGTCCACCCTCACTTCTCCAATGCATAACTTCCAATCGCTTCTCTTTTGTTGAAAAGATTTTAAGTCCCCCTCTATATTTTTTGTTTTTAAACTTTATAAAAGCACTCAAAATAATAAAAAACACTTTCTAAAACTTCCCGGTTGTCTCCCTGGCAGCGCTTCCTTTAAAGCCATTTAGGTAGGCATAAAGTGCTCAAGTAATGGATCCACCCGGATCCCAAGGTATATCAAAGCCAATTTTAATTAGAAATGATTTGTAATTTAGTAGTGAGCACAAAGCAACATATATCATGAAATGAAGAAGTATAACTCTCTTCCTATGCATCGGCATGTCATAAAAAAACAATTAATGCACATCAAGTAAAGGCCAATACATAGCATAAACAGTTTCTTGCAATTTTATCGTGTTGGAAACATAGAAAGGTGGAGATTTAGTTCCTCTCTCATAATAATAGTAAGTAGGAGCAGCAAGCACATGCATGTTATATTCATAAAAATCATCACGTGCAACGAAAAAAGGCAACCCATCAATGTAATCCTTAATAAGTGCAACCTTCTCCGATATAGTGTAGTTTGGAGAATTCAAAAGGATAATAGGACTATCATGTTTGGGTGCAATACCAACAATTTCATTCTAAACATAAGGAATTATAGCAAGTTCATCTCCATAAGCATAATTCATATTAGCATCATGGCTAAAAGCATAGCAAGCATCAATTTCATCAAAAAGGGATATTTCAAAAGAATCCAAGGGATCATAGCATTCATCCTTCGGTAGGAATGAAGGGAAATTAAACAATGTATGGGATAAAGAGTTACTCTCATTAGAAGGTGGGCACGCGTGATCAATCCGCTCTTCCTCCTTTTGTTCTTCGCTCTCCTCCTCATCCTTTTCATCTAATGAGCTCACAATTTCATCAATTTCTTCTTCCATAGTCTCCTGCAAAATATTAGTATCATATTGGACAACGGAGACTTTCTCAATAAACACATCAATATCGGCATTGTATTTATTATTTTCATATATTCAATAGCAAAATTTCCGTGTATATAAACAGAATCATCAAAATCTTCATACTTTTCAAACATAGATTCAATTTTATAAGCACCCTTAAAAGCAACAAATTCTTCTATTCGTTCCACATCATAGTAATCATATCTACCATTAACATAAGAAGCTAAGGTTTTATTTTCATTAAATTTGCATGAAAAAGGGAAGGTGTGGAGCCTTCGTCCTAGAACAACAAGTATAATCATATCTCTGGCATAAATTCCAAGCATACCAATGCAACATATCAATTTGATCCCATAACAGTTCCCCTTTTTGTGCCAAGCGATAATCCCTAAAGTATTCATGTTGATCCAACGTGTCTCCCATTATCATGTTGAATGGGGTTTTCTCAGGATTATCAAAGTAGTGTTTAATATTTTTCACATAACGAGCATCGAGGATTTCAGGAGATTCTCCATCTCCATGAGTAGCCAGTACAACTAATTTTTTTAGCGTTTCTTGTTCCATATCCATCACTAAAGATAGAGAACAACTTAGAACAAAAAATAAAAACTACTTAGTGATAAAGCAAACAAGCACACATGAGAATATTCACCCCACGATATTGCTCCATGGCAACGGCGCCAGAAAAAGGTCTTGATAACCCACAAGTATAGGGGGTATTTGTAGCATTTTTGATAAATAAGAGTGTCGAACCCAACGAGGAGCTAAAGGTAGAACAAATATTCCCTCAAGTTCTATTGACTGCTGATACAACTCTATGCACACTCGACGTTTGCTTTACCTAAAACAAGTATGAAACTATTTTGCAAGAATAAAACTATGAGTACTTTGCGAGAATAAAACTACAAATAAATTTCAAGGTAATAAAATTAGATAGCTTTTGTCAACAAGAAAGTCATTTCTCCCTTGGCAATCGATAACTAGACCGGTAATCATTCTTGCAATTTTACATGAGGGAGAGGCATGAGCTGACATACTTTCTCTACCTGGATCATATGCACTTATGATTGGAACTCTAGCAAGCATCCGCAACTACTAAAGATCATTAAGGTAAAACCCAACCATAGCATTAAGTATCAATTCCTCTTTACTCCCATACGCAATAACCCACTTATCCGTGTTCAGGCTTATGTCACTCCGGCAACTGACAATAAGCAAATTATGAACACACTACAACACCCTACAGTGGGGGACCCTCACATTTGCATGAGGCAGAGGGCACCGTAGGACAGCATCGTAATAAAATATACACTCAAACCAACCATGATCATCAATTAGCCCATAGGACAAAACAAATCTACTCAAACATCATAAGATATCCATAGATCATTGGAAAATAATATATAGCATTGAGCACTATGTTTACATAGAGATTAGAGCGGGGAGAAGGGGTGTTATACCGCTGCATAGAGGGGGAGAGAGTTGGTGTTGATGGCGGTGAGGTTGTTGATGTAGATCGCCATCACGATGATTGCCCCGGCGGCGCTCCGGCGCCACCGGAAGAGAGAGGGAGAGAGCCCCCCTCCTTCTTCTTCCTTGTCCTCCCCCCAAATGTTCGGCTCAACTGAACTATGGTCATACACGTCTCCGGACGTCGAACAGCTACCATCATGGACCGATCTGGCATTAAGCTCGAACAGCTTGATAACCTCTCAAGGCTCCTAGTCAAGGGCCCATTGGCCAATTTTCATCCCCTCCATGGAGTCCCCCCCAATAAAAGCAAAGGCGTAGACATGCATTAGGGCACAGTAGGTATATCAACCCACGCTTCAAGGCCCTGTGTAGACCTTTCATCTGTAGAACTTTTTCTTTTTTTATAGAGTGCTTGTAATAGATGCTTTGGCATTTCGAATTGTATGGATAGACGTCATGACCTTTTCGGAAATAAAGACCACCTTTTACAGTCCTCTTGCAGTCTTCTATATTGCACCTTTCTTCCGCTCTTCGATGCCACCACAAACTAGTTCGGCACATTTTTTCTTAAGGCAGCAATCGAGTAATAAATTGGGGGCTCAACTATATACTCGCCCTATGCCTCAAGTCCGGCACTATTCTTTCTTTACGTGTTTGGCGTCTTGGGTATTGCCTTATATGTATCGTTCGAATTATGTCTTGGGTCAATGGTTGGGTTGCCCGGCTCCTGTGCTTACCTTCTTACATTCCGCTCGTTCGGCTAAGGAGGTAAAGGGAGAACCACTGTGATTGTACTTCCGGCTAGCATGGCTAAGTACCTCAGTGGAGAAAGCCAAAAACTGACTGTGATAATAAGAGAGAACTGGTCGGTGATCCGATGACAAGTATGAAAATAAAAATCAATGGTGATTACCCCATGTTACACGAAGGGTTTTTCCTTGAACAAACAACGTGATAAAAGGCATATGCCTCGGCTCTACCAAACATCACAAAAACACTGGGGGTGTTGGGGATATAACCCCGCGGTGTGACCTGCCTAGTAGGGGTCGGGTTACACTGTTTGCGACTCAGCAATACAAAGCTTAAATGGGCTTAAAGAAAGACATGAAGACTGGAGGCGTCTTAAGAGGTGGGATTGTTGAAGGCCCAAGCCCCGAAGGTGTGAGCCACCCGATGGTGACTTGCCTAGCAAGGCAAGGCGACTTAGAAACCGAGTTGGTCACATTGTGTGATCCGGCTTGGACTATTGTAGGCCTAGGGCCTCGACCTGTGTATATAAAGGCGAGACCCTGCGACGGGTTAACTCAAGAAACAATTAATCAATACCTAGGTCAAGTGATTCCACTCCCTTGTAATCGATACTCAAGTAATAGTCAACCAAACAGGAGTAGGCTTTTACCTCGTTGAGAGGGGCCTAACCCTGGGTAAACCTCGTGTCCTTTGTCCCGTCCAACCCCTTCAAGCTAACCTATGTTGCAATGGCTCCACACCTAAGTCCTTTCACAAGGGCATCTACCGTGACAAAACCACGACAGTTGGCGCCCACCGTGGGGCCAGCGCACGGTGGTTTCGAGTTCTTGAAGGGCTCCTTCCTAGGGATCAGGGGATACGCCATTGGCAGGATGACCAAGAGTCGCCGCGGTAAGATCTACATCAACGACGTTGGCTGGGGCCCCGAGGCCGACTCAATCGAATACGAGTATCAGGTCCCCTTTGGCAGAATTCACGTCTTCATCGGCAAGATTGGCGAGTTTAAGCCTGAGCCGGACACCTCCACTGACCTCTTCGAGTCGGCTCGGCGCGTGCGACCCGCCCGGAGTCAACTCGGCCGGAAGCATGCCTTTGTCGGTTGCACGCAAAGTTTTGAGCTTGCAGAGAACTCCGCGTCTAGTGGGGTGACTCTCGTCTATTCAGATGATGAGTCTACTAGAGAGACGGAGTCAATATATCAGCTTCAAGATGGCGGGCTTGGGGGCTATTCTGATGGTAATAGTATTCTGGACCCTTATGAGTCGTCGTACAGAGCTGCTATCTTTATGGCTGGCACGCAGCAGGTTCTGAACTCATCAACGGCTGCAGCTATGATGTCTGGATCAACTGCTGCTGCCACGGCTGGGGCTAGTGCCTCAGTAATGCCGCCCACTCAAGTTTTGTCAGGTCTTTTGGGCTCTTTGAACACTCTGCTCGCAACAGAGGTGACTGTGGCGAATCAGGCAAAGCGTAATGCAGAGATTAGAAAAATTTAGGCAGAGATCACTAAAGCATAGGAGGATGTCAATGCGGAGAATGCCAGGATGGCGGAGGAACGGGCTCAGATTGCGGCAGAGACAGAACGTGTAAGGGTGGAAGCTTGGTGCTTAAATCTGGACCAGAGCGCCTCTAATGCAGTTCTTCGCAGGAGACATCAGACCCGCCTGCCTCTGATTTATGAGCCTATGAATCTGTTCAACACCCCTGGAGCAGGCCCAAGCACGCCAGGGCTCAGGTAAACCCTCAAATAAACCCAGGTGGGCCTGGTAGTGGTGTGGCAGCTCAGCCTCGGCAGCCTGAGCCGGCGCGGAGGGATGAGCGAGTACTTAACCCGCCCCCAAATCAAACGCTGCATCAACATTTCTTGACACCGCCGCCAGGTAATTTTTCTAACCCAGTGGATAATATGATAGCAGTGGCGACACGGCTGGCGGCTATTCCAGTCGAGGGCGAGTCTCCGATTGCGGTGGAAACCCGGAACATAGTGGAGCTTCCTCAAACAGTTGTTGCACAACAGGCGGCTTATTCATACAGCCGCGAGCGTGTTCATTCAACTCCTCGCCCAAGTCGAAGTTACAGCCAGCGTGTTGAGTCGCCAGTGGTTAACAACGAACGTCGTCGCAACCCGCCCCATGGGAATAACCCGCCCCATGATAATAATCTGTTAACCAATGTGTGAGCGATTGTGGATTAGGTCCGAGCTCGATGGGAGGCAGAAGTGGCGGCTCAATTGGGAGCTTATTAGCAGCTTCCGGTGAACCCTTCGGCCTCAATCGAAGCCGGGACGACTTCGAGGATAGTTGGTGTGTCGTGTTTGGTACCGACTCTGCGCAATGAACGACTGCCCAAGGATTTTAACGGCCCTCGTAAGGTGGCTAACTATACATCTGATCTCCCCCCTGAGGCTTGGATTGAGAGTTATTAGCTAGCCATGGAGATGTTGGATGTTAATGATGTTGTATGTGCCAAGTACTTCACTATGATGTTGGATGGACCGGCTCGAACATGGTTTAAGGGATTTCCTCCTGATTCCATCACTTCATGGGTAGAGTTAAAAGCGCGGTTCATTAAGAATTTTTTAGGGGCATGCAAGCAGCCTTTGACGATCATCGATCTGGATAATTGTGTGCAGTGTGAGGACGAGTCGCATTGGGTCCATTGGGTCCAGCGGGTCTCAACTATTATCCACTCGTTGGATAGCATTGCGGCGGGTCAAGCAGTTCTGGTTTTGGAGAAGAACTATCACTTTACCCCTCTTAAGCAGAAGCATGGACAACTTAAGCGTTACTATAATGATATGGGCGAGCTTATGGCGGCCCTCATCAAGTATGCATATTCTGATAATACCAAGGACCCTGGGTCTGATGATGAGAAGTCCAATAAGGGTAAGAAGAATAACAGTGGTAAAGGTCAGCAGCAGAATATGGCGATGAATAATGGCAACAACCAACACTACAAAAAATACACTTTTGTGATGATACGTGTTTGTCACAGTAGGTCACGTTTTCTGTCATGCATGTACATCCATGATGATTTTATGACAGAATCAAGATAGTCATACATCTGCTATCGTAGAAGTGTTCCATGACATTACCAAAATTATCATCACGAAAGTGTCCACTTCCATGACGATAAATCGCGCGTCATAGAAGTGCTTTCGTCAAGGGTAACCGACACGTGCATGCACCGTAATAGGTCGCTATTAAGCTATCGGGTTTCGATTTGGATCCGATAACCCGTTAACAGCTGGGACTAATGAGGATTTTCCATGTGTAAAATTATCATCGGCTATAGCAACCACGTTTTAGCACCCGAAAAAGGACAAATGTCAACCGCCCAATGGACAGGAGGTGCCTATGATACGTCGACACGTGGCAAGGCCCAACAGCGGCCCATTTAGGTTAAAAAAGGCTAGCTCAATCAAAATTAGCGGGCTGGCCCATTAACGGCCTGCTTGCAGATGGCCCATTCGCAGTTAAGGCCCATACAGCTAGTGTCAAATCAACCCATTAACGTCCCATTCTAAACTTGTCATCATCGTGGCCCATGGTCACTTCTGGCCCCAGTCCGCTAAGTATTTGGGCTGAATTACGGCCCAGTGTGTTTCCGGCCTGTTAAAGGTCCTGCTTCATTTGGGCCCATTTATTGGCAATTGATACTTTCAGCCCATAAACGACCGTGAAGGATTTGGGTCATATTCGGCCATGTATGACATTTGGCCTGTTAGAGGCCCATTGTAGATTTGGGCCACTTCCAGCCTATTGTGATTTTCGGCCTGTTAACGTCGGACAAAATCCATGGGCTAGACGTGGCCCAATGTCACATCGGGCCTATTAACGGCCCATAAAACTGATACTAATCAAGCCCGGCTGAACTTCTGGCATGTTAAAGGCTCGTGTAGTAGGTCGATGCATTTACGGCCCGTCTGAATTTCGGCCTGTGAACGATCCGCAAATGGGCCACCACGAGCTGAGATACATTTCGGCCTGTTAATGACCAGTGGGTTATTTGGCACAATCAGGGCCCAATCTCACTTTCATCCTATTAAAGGCCCATGTTATTTATGGCTCGGGATATTTACACATGTTAATGGCCTTTTGTTACTGAGGGGCCAAATTATGTTTAGGCCTATTAAAGGCCCACTAGGGGCACATGCCTACCAAAAATATGAAAGTTCATGCTGATTTAGGCCTAGATATTTTTAGTGGGCTACATGCAAATTACGGCCCATAATCATTTTTAGGCCAATTGGAATGGGCCTGGCGAATGTTGGAACGTTGGGCTCCTACGAAGCTTTTGGTAGAATACATTACTAAGATAAACCTACACTATACAAAAATAGTGTCGTAATTTCTACAACCTTTGGCAACCCGATAAATGTTGTATCGCAGCAAAATAAATTCCAGCCATACAACGAAAGGCATGTTGGCACCTTGCAGATAAAAGCACCATCAGATGTATAGAAGCACATATCATTTGACCTGAGTGCTAATGTTTCAGGCTGTAGAATCTGATGGAGCAGCATGATCTTCTCCTTTTTCCGCTATTGCTCTTGAACAACGAAGCAAATGTCTGATAGTCTGGTTTCAAAACCATTCATATCTTGGCGAAATTTGTCAACCACTATTCTTGTTTTCGAAACGACTCCCATTAGGGATTGGACTTGTGTCAATCAAAACCCGGGGAGGGAGAGTAATTCCTAAACAGATGGTTATTTTGGGAGGCGGGAGGGCCGCCGGGGGAGGGAGAGTAATTCCTAAATGGATGGTTAGTTCGAAATGTGGGAGGGCCGATTTTGAAGTTGGGGGTTGAATGTTCATCTGGGTGGCAAGTGCGGGCTTATAAAGTGGACTTTTTTAGCTGCCAAACCATAATTCAGTATATACTGTCTGGTTATTCAATCTGTACAACTACAAAATGATTGGAGGCCTGGTACACTATCGCTTAGAATGAAACATACCACTATCACATAATCCATTCGTAAAGAAATATAAGAGCATTTAGATCACTTAGTTATTCACACTGTGAAACTTGAATAGTGACAGATTGCTACTATTAGTAAAATTTGAATTCAACAACATGCTTCTATGTGGAAGTGGAAACAATGGCAAAGCAAAACTGCTTCAACCCACTATCTTCTGTGTATACTACAATCCTAAATATTTTCTTTACTCCGACGTGTTAAGGAAGGGGGCCCTTTTGTGCAGCCCTCTGCAACTATGGGGGCCTCCCAACAAATAAACGAATGTGTCTATGCCTATCCTAGTACAATTACGTGCTAGGACAAAGAACTCATAAGAAAAGGCTTGACTTCTCTTATTTAAGAGAAGACAAGAGATGATCTATTAGCACAATATGTCTCACCACATTTTTAGGAATAACTAGTTATCAAAAATAAGGCTAAGAGATGACCCATTATAGACATTTTTTTCATCTCTAAATTAAATGCAAGACTTAAGATAAGACTATCTTATCAACCATTGTACATGCCCTTATCTGTGTTGAACAAATTTGGACCTAGTTGCCACATACAACGACAATGTTGATTTCCGTGGAGTATGGCTGACTTGCGACGCCCTCTTCAGTTCAGAGTCGTTCATATGTTTTTTGTCACACAGTCAACTGAAACCTCGACCAGTTAGGCATGGAGGAAATGCGGTCAAAATCCACCCGACCAAACTCAGGTGCAGCATGCCGACCAATTGCTTATTTCTATTGGTTAGAGGAGCTTTAGTAGATCCCCTAAAATCTCAAACCGTAAAACCAGTTTCGTTACTCTTGAAACTGCTTTTATGGGTTGCAAATTCGTCAGGCGGAACAGATACGTAAAACAACACTGGGTAATTCGAAAAACTACTTTGCACGAGAATTTGGTCAGTTAGATCACGTGGCAGTTCGTCAAACACATTTCACAAATGTAGATGAACAACAAACAGAGTTCATACAAATTACAAACCAAAGCCTAGATAAACGAAACCCTAAACCCTAGGCTTCATGGATCAAGCTCGTTGAGATGCGGGGTGTCCTCAATGTTGAGGTAGAACTCTAAGGCGGAGGTCCGCTGCATCGACGGTTCATGTGCTCCTCTTGAGCTTCCTCCCAACGGCCCTTCGCATCTTGACCTCTAGAAGGGTCGCCATGGTCTCGTAGGTCTACATCATCATGTTAGCTATTAACCCCTATTTTTCTTCACACATTTTTAACCATCCTCTCTCTCTCTCTCTTTGTCTCTCCCTCTCCCTCTCTCTCTCCCTCTCTCTATCTATCTTGGCTGGTGGCAGCAGCAACGCACCCCTCCATCCCCATTGGATCAAGCCGCCACCAGTCAGACCATGAGCGCCTCTCTGACCAGCTTGTTCTTGAAGCCGCCCGCCTTCCTTCAATGTTGAGATGGCATCGGTGTGCTCTTCCTCGACGAGCACGTGAACACGACAATTGGTCCCTGGACGTGCACGACTGCTCCATTGGCCATGTTTGATTCCACCCACCGACAATGCCCACATGCCACCGGGGAAAGCACGGGGAGGATCACTTGAATCCGTCAGCTAACAGGCATAGGAGGATGGCATGCATCGTCGGTGGGAGCAACGATGCTAGGATCTCCGTGGCCTCCAGGGGCATGACGATGCGCGACGAGGAGAGTATCAGTCAGAGGAGAGTATCAGTCATGATGACACAACCTTGGGTTGTGGTTGTGTGGATCATGGGTTATTGTGGCTTGAGGAGGAATGTAGTGTCCGTGGATGAGCACCGGGGGGTGGGGGTGAGGGAGTCCTGGATTAGGGGGATCCTCGGGTGTCCAGATTATTCAATATGGGCCGAACTGATGGGTCATGAAGATAAAGCATAAAACTATCCCCCGTGTCCGGATAGGACTCCCGTATGCATGGATGGCAAGTTTGGTGTCCGGGTGTACTCTCTCTTTCCTTTGCAAACCGACTCTGTATAACCCTAGGCCCCTCCAGTGTGTATATAAACCGGAGGGGTTAGTCCGTAGAGGCTATCAGAATAATCATAGGCTAGACAACTAGGGTTTAGCCATTACGATCTCGAGGTAGATCAACTCTTGTAACCCTTATACACATCGAATATAATCAAGCAGGGCGTACAGTTTTACCTCCTTTAAGAGGGCCCGAACCTGGGTAAACATTGTGTCCCTTGTTAACATTGATCCTCAGATACACAACTTGGGAACCCCTACCTGAGATTTGCCGGTTTTGACACCGACATTGGTGCTTTCATTGAGAGTTTCGTTGTGTTGTTGACAGAAGGATAAATGGCTCGCCTTGTAATCAACGACGATGCTGCTTCCGGGGAGATCTTTCTCCCTGGTCAACTCTTTGTGTTTGGCGGCTTCGTGCTACGTGCCAACTCGACCGGTCACCTTGAGCAGGTCAACAGCTACGCTGTTGGTCACCAAATCAGGTTTGGAAGTTTGAACTACATCGCTGATATCCGAGGAGATTTAATCTTCGAGGGGTTCACGGCCTCGGCCGCCGTTCCGCACCCATACGAAGAAGGCCCTTCGAATCCATCATTACATCCCGTTCGGGGGTCGATTCTCATGCCTGCCCTGGCCTTAGATCCAAGGCGGACCACTCTGTCCGAAGACGGGAGGGTGAACTCCGTCGGACTCTCTCCTGTCAAGGAGCTTCCAGCCGAAGACGGGAGGGTGAACCCCGCCGGATTCTCTCCCATCAAGATACGATCATGCCGTCGGCAGACCTGGGCTCAAATGGGGCTCTCCCCGTCATCGGGAAGCCGGATTCACCTCTGGACGTCAATTCCGATCTCTTGAGGTCTGCGTCTATCTGGCTCGGTCAAGTGGTCATTACCAAACCTAGCTTCGCAGACCCTCATACGCCTGTCCAGCTTTCGCTCTTAAACAAAACGTTGGACCTAATGTGATATCTCGCCATCACAGAAGTATCACCTCCGGACTACGCCCAGCCCACCACCCACTTAATAGCCACCCACCCACCACCCACTTAATAGCCACTGTCGAGGACTTAACCGACATGCTAGACTATGCCTCCGAAGACATCGACGGCATGGACGACGACGTCGAGGCCGAACCAGGTCAAAACCCACCCACCACTAGGCGTTAGACGGCCACTTCTACTTACGATGTATACATGGTGGACACACCTGATAAGAAGGACGACGATGGCACTCAAGGCCCAGATGAGGATAAGCCCATCGATGAACCACCAAAGCGCCGGTGTTAGCGGCGCCGCTCATGATCACGTCGGGGAAGGGAAAGCAACACCAGCACCGGAGATAATGAAACTTCGGACAACGCCGAAGACTCCGACCATCCTGTTGAGCCTGCGTTCGAGCAGGATGAGAGGGAAGAGGGTCAAGTCATCCCCAACGAACTTGCCGATCACGGGGATTCGGAAGATAGCAACTACTTACCTGTCTCCGAAGAGGATGTTAGCCTCGGTGATAAAGATTTCATCATCCCAGAGGAACCTCTCAAACAAGAATACTTCAAGGGACGGCTCATCGCCATTGCACGGAGCCTGAAAAAGAAACAGCAGCAGATTCAAGCCGAACAGGATATGCTCAATGACAGATGGACCAAGGCCCTAGCTGCCGAAGAAGGATATGGCTTTGAGCACCAAACAAAAAGTTATCCCAAATGCATGTTGTTGCCCCAATTCGACGACAAGGCCTTTGAGCCAATACCGTCAAACCACAATCATGCGAACCAACCGGACCGACCACCACGTGAACGGGACAAAACAACCAATTATGTCGAACACCAGCCCGTGCCCCCTCACCGTAGAGGCAAGGAGATAGCGGCTCCGGGCTACACGTACGACCTACGTCAAGACCTGACATATAGAGCAGACCCGACTAGATCAATCTACGGATCAAGAGGACGTGCTCCAACACGGGATGCCGGCCATCAGGCCTGGCATGACAAACATAACCAAATCCGAGGTCAGCCCTGAACACAGATGTCATCCGAACTCCGCCGTGATGTCTCCCGATACAAAGGTGCCGCACACCCTATGTGCTTTACCGATGAGATAATGCAGCACCAGTTTCCAGAAGGGTTAAAACCCGTAAACGTCGAGCCATGCGATGGAACGACAGATCCCGCTGTATGGATTGAAGATTTTCTTCTCCACATTCACATGGCTCGCGGAGATGATCTCCACGCCATTAAATACCTCCCTCTAAAGCTAAAAGGACCGGCACGGCACTAGTTGAATAGCCTCCTAGAGAACTCCATTGGCAACTACGAAGACTTAGAGGATGCTTTTCGGGACAACTTCCAGGGCACTTATGTCCAGCCACCAGATGCCGACGACCCGAGTCACATAATTCAGCAACCCAGAGAGTCAGCTCACAAACTCTGGAATCAGTTCTTAATTAAAAAGAACCAAATCATGGACTGCCCGGACGCCAATGCCTTAGTGGCATTTAAGGACAGCGTCCGTGACGAATGGCTCGCCCGACACCTCGGTCAGGAAAAACCGAAGATCATGGCAGCTCTCACTGAAGGAAATATTCCCTAGAGGCAATAATAAAGTTGCTATTTTATATTTCCTTATATTATGATAAATGTTTATTATTCATGCTAGAATTGTATTAACCGGAAGCTTGATACATGTGTGGATTCATAGACCAAACACCGTGTCCCTAGTAAGCCTCTACTAGACTAGCTCGCTAATCAAAGATGCTTAAGTTTCCTAACCATAGACATGAGTTGTCATTTGATGAACGAGATCACATCATTAGGAGAATGATGTGATGGACAAGACCCATCCGTTAGCATAGCATATTGACCATTCAGTTTTATTGCTATTGCTTTCTTCATGTCAAATACATATTCCTTCGACTATGAGATTACGCAACTCCCGGATACCAGAGAAATGCCTTGTGCGCTATCAAATGTCACAACATAACTGGGTGATTATAAAGATGCTCTACAGGTATCTCCGAAGGTGTTTGTTGTGTTGGCATAGATCAAGATTAGGATTTTTCACTCCGAGTATCGGAGAGGTATCTCTGGGCCCTCTCGGTAATGCACATCATAATAAGCCTTGCAAGCAATGTGACTAATAAGTTAGTTCTGAGATGATGCATTATGGAACGAGTAAAGAGACTTGCCGGTAAGGAGATTGAACTAGGTATGAAGATACCGCCGATCGAATCCCGGGCAAGTAACATACCGATGACAAAGGGAATAATGTATGTTGTCATTAAAGTTCGACTGATAAAGATCTTCATAGAATATGTAGGATCCAATATGAGCATCTAGGTTCCGCTATTGGTTATTGACCGGAGAGGTGTCTCGGTCATGTCTACATAGTTCTCAAACCCGTAGGGTCCGCACGCTTAATGTTCGATGACGATTTTGTATTATATGAGTTATGTGATTTGGTGACCGAATGTTGTTCGGAGTCCACCATCTCCTTTCACCATGCCGTCGTGCTGACGAAACTCTCCCTCGACACTTTGCTGGATCAAGAGTTCGAGGGACGTCATCGAGCTGAACGTGTGCAGAACTCGGAGATGCCGTATGTTCGATGCTTGATCAGTCAGAACAAGAAGAAGTTCGACTACATCAACCGCGTTGTCAAACGCTTCCACTTTCGGTCTACAAGGGTACGTGGACACACTCTCCCCCTCTTGTTGCTATGCATCTCCTAGATATATCGTGCGTAATCATAGGAAATTTTTTAGAATTGCATGCTACGTCCCCCAACACTCACTTCACTCATGACCCTCTTCTGTGCGAGCGAAGATAGCTGGTTGGCTCGTAAAAGCAACAGTACTAGCGACCCTGGCACTTCTGAGGCCCGGGATGGCAATGGAAGGCCACGACACAACAAAAACAAGCGTCGGAGCAACAACGAAGAAACAGAGGATACGACAGTAAACACCGAATTCAGCTGCTCTAAACCCGGTCAGCGAAAGAAGTCATCCAAAGGTACTAGGGACGGTCTGATACGTCTCCGTCATATCTATAATTTTTTATTTTTCCATGCCAATATTATACAACTTTCATACACTTTTGGCAACTTGTTATACTATTTTTGGGACTAACATATTGATCCAGTGCCCAGTGCCAGTTCCTATTTGTTGCATGTTTTTTGTTTCGCAGAATATCCATATCAAACGGAGTCCAAACGGAATAAAAACTGACAGAGATTTTTTTGGAATATATATGATTTTTGGGAAGAAGAATCCACGCGAGACGATGCTCGAGGGGCCCACGAGGTAGGGGCGCGCCCTGGGGGGGCAGGCGCGCCCCTGACCCTCGTGGCCACCCCGTAAGGCGGTTGATGCCCTTCTTTCGCCACAAGAAAGCTAATATCCGGATAGAGATTATGTTCAAATTTCAGCCCAATCGGAGTTACGGATCTCCGGGAATATAAGAAACGGTGAAAGCGAAGAATCTGAGAACGCAGAAACAGAGAAAGACAGATAGACAGATCCAATCTCGGAGGGACTCTCGCCCCTCCCACTCCATGGAGGCCAAGGACGAGAGGGGAAACCCTTCTCCCGTCTAGGGAGGAGGTCAAGGAAGAATAAGAAGAAGAAGGGGGGCCCTCTCCCCCTTGCTTCTGGTGGCGCCGGAGTGCCATCGGGGGCCATCATCACACGCAATCTTCACCAACAACTTCACCACCATCATCACCAACTCTTCCCCCCTCTATGCAGCGGTGTAACCTCTCTCTTACCCGCTGTAATCTCTACTTAAACATGGTGCTCAACACTATATATTATTTCCCTATGATGTATGGCTATCCTATGATGTTTGAGTAGATCTGTTTTGTCCTAATGGCTATTTGATGATCAAGATTGGTTTGAGTTGCATGTTTTATTATTGGTGCTGTCCTATGGTGCTCTCCGTGTCGTGCAAGCGTGAGGGATCCCTGCTGTAGGGTGTTGCAATATGTTTATGATTTTCTTATGGTGGGTGGCGTGAGTGAACAGAAGCACAGACCCGAGTAAGTAGGTTGTTTGCGTATGGGATAAAGAGGACTTGATGCTTTAATGCTATGGTTGGGTTTTACCTTAATGATCTTTAGTAGTTGCGGATGCTTGCTAGAGTTCCAATCATAAGTGCATATGATCCAAGTAGAGAAAGTATGTTAGCTTATGCCTCTCCCTCAAATAAAATTGTAATAATGATTACCGGTCTAGTTATCGATTACCTAGGGACAAATAACTTTCTCGTAACAACAAACTCTCTACTAAACCTAACTTAGTTGTGTCTTTATCTAAACAGCCCCTACTTTTATTTACTTGCTCTTTATTATATTGCATACATATCCAACAACACCTACAAAGTACTTCTAGTTTCATACTTGTTCTAGGTAAAATGAACATCAAGCGTGTGTAGAGTTGTATCGGTGGTCGATAGATCTTGAGGGAATATTTGTTCTACCTTTAGCTCCTCGTTGGGTTTGACACTCTTACTTATCGAAAACTGTTGCGATCCCCTATGCTTGTGGGTTATCAAGACCTTTTTCTGGCGTCGTTGCCGGGGAGCAATAGCGTGGGGTGAATATTCTCGTGTGTGCTTGTTTGCTTTATCACTAAGTAATTTTTATTTGCTGCTCTTAGTTGTTCTTTATCTTTAGTTATGGATATGGAACACGAAATACCAAAAAAATTAGGTGTACTTGCTACTCATGGAGATGAGGAACCTCCTAAAACCCTCGATGCTAGTTATGTGAAAGATATTATGTACTACTTTAATAATCCTAAGAAAACCACATTCAATTATGTAATGGGAGTAACGTTGGATCAACGTGAATACTTTAGGGATTACCGCTTGACACAAAAAGGGAAACTATTATGGGATCAAATTCATATATTGAATTGGTATGCTAGGAAACTATGCCTGAGATATGATTATACTTGTTGCTCTAGGATAAAGGCTCCACACCTTCCCTTTTTATGCGAATTTAATGATAATAAAACCTTAGCTTCTTATGCTAATGGTATATATGATTACTATGATGTGGAACAAATAGAAGAATTTGTTGCTTTTATGGGTGCTTATGAAATTGAATCTATGTTTAAAGAGTTTGAAGACTTTGATGATTCGGTCTATAGACCTGAAAATCTAGCTATCCTTAAATATTGTTATGAGAATTATGAATACAATTATGATATTAATGCACTTATTGAGAAAGTCTCCGCTGTCCAAGAAGAGACTAATATTTTGCAGGAGTCTATGGAAGAAGAAATTGATGAAACTGTGAGCTCATTGGATGAAAAATATGAGGAGGAGGGCAAAGAACAAAACGAGGAAGAGCGGATTGATCACCCGTTCCCACCTTCTAATGAGAGTAACTCTTCAACTCATACATTGTTTAATTTCCCTTCGTGCTTACCGAAGGATGAATGCTATGATAATTGCTATGATCCCGTCGATTCTTTTGAAATATCCCTTTTTGATGATGCTTGCTATGCTTGTGGCCAAGATGCCAATATGAATTATGCTTATGGAGATGAACTTGCTATAGTTCCTTATGTTAAACATGAAATTGTTGCTATTGCACCCACGCATGATAGTCCTATTATCTTTTTGAATTCTCCCGACTACACTATATCGGAGAAGTTTGCACTTATTAAGGATTATATTTATGGGTTGTCTTTTACCGTTGCACATGATGATTTTGATGAATATAATATGCATGTGCTTGCTGCTCCTACTTGCAATTATTATGAGAGAGGAACTATATCTCCACCTCTCTATGTTTCCAATATGATAAAATTGCAAGAAACTATTTATACTATGCATTGGCCTTTACTTTGTGTGCATGAATTGTTCTTTTATGACATGCCGATGCATAGGAAGAGAGTTAGACTTCGTAATTACATGATATATGTTACCTTGTGCTCACCACAAAATTACAAATCATTGTTAATTAAAATTGGCTTTGATATACCTTGGGATCTGGGTGGATTCACTACTTGAGCACTATATGCCTAGCTTAATGGCTTTAAAGAAAGCGCTGCCAGGGAGACAACCCAGAAGTTTTAGAAAGTCATTTATTTATGTTGAGTGCTTTCATATAGTTTAAAAACAACAAAAATAAAGAGGGGAACCCAAAACTTTTTCTAAAAGAAAAGTGAAAGTGAGAGAGACGAGCATTGTGAAAGTGGGGGACATCCTTGAACTTTGTTCATGCCCATGGGAACTTTGTGAATCTTAATTACAGAAACTTTTCAATTAAAATAATTATCCCCTTGTACAATTCCATTGTATTATAAAAATAATGTGCCAAGGTTTGCCTTTAGGATGTTTACATTTGCTTGATGGTTTGTACGGTGCAGGACAGAAACTTTGGCTGTAGTGCGCGATTTTACATTTTTTGCTGGAACGTCAAATGGTTCTGATTCTTTTTGCAATGTCTTCCTATACAAATTGTTTATTTTTCCTCATTTTGGCAGAATTGTTCAAGTATCATAAGTATGGCGAATGTTCATATTATTACAGACTGTTCTGTTTTAGACAGATTCTGTTTTTGATGCATAGTTTGCTTGTTTTGATGAAACTATCGATTTATATCACTGGATTAAGCCATGAAAAAGTTATATTACAGTAGACACAATGCAAAATCAAAATATGAATTGGTTTGCAACAGTACTTAGAGTAGTTATTTGCTTTATTATACTAACGGATCTTACCGAGTTTTCTGTTGAAGTTTTGTGTGGATGAAGTGTTCGATGATCGAGAAGGTCTCGATGTGAGAAGAAGGAAGAGAGGCAAGAGCTCAAGCTTGGGGATGCCCGAGGCACCCCAAGTAAATATTCAAGGAGACTCAAGCGTCTAAGCTTGGGGATGCCCCGGAAGGCATCCCCTCTTTCTTTAACAAGTATCGGTATGTTTTCGGATTCGTTTTGTTCATGCGATATGTGCAATCTTGGAGCATCTTTTGCATTTAGTTTTCATTTTTCTTTTATGCACCATGCTGGTATGAGATAGTCCTTGGTTGATTTATAGAATGCTCTTTGCACTTCACTTATATCTTTTGAGTATGGCTTTATAGAATGCTTCATGTGCTTCACTTATATCATTTGAAGTTTGGATTGCCCGTTTCTCTTTACATAGATAACCGCTATTTGTAGACTGCTCTTTTGCTTCACTTATATTTATTAGAGCACGGGCATACCTTTTGTAGAAAGAATTAAACTCTCTTGCTTCACTTATATTTATTTAGAGAGATGACAAGAATTGGTCATTCACATGGTTAATCATAAAATCCTACATAAAACTTGTAGATCACTGAATATGATATGTTTGATTCCTTGCAATAGTTTTGTGATATAAAGATGGTGATATTAGAGTCATGCTAGTGGGTAGTTGTGAATTGTAGAAATACTTGTGTTGAAGTTTGTGATTCCCGTAGCATGCACGTATGGTGAACCGTTATGTGATGAAGTCGGAGCATGATTTATTTATAGATTGTCTTCCTTATGAGTGGCGGTCGGGGACGAGCGATGGTCTTTTCCTACCAATCTATCCCCCTAGGAGCATGCGCGTAGTACTTTGTTTCGATGACTAATAGATTTTTTCAATAAGTATGTGAGTTCTTTATGACTAATGTTGAGTCCATGGATTATACGCACTCTCACCCTTCCACCATTGCTAGCCTCTCTAGTACCACGTAACTTTCGCCGGTACCATAAACCCACCATATACCTTCCTCAAAACAGCCACCATACCTACCTATCATGGCATTTCCATAGCCATTCCAAGATATGTTTCCATGCAACTTCCATCATCATCATACACATGACTTGAGCATTCATTGTCATATTGCTTTGCATGATCGTAAGATAGCTAGCATGATGTTTTCATGGCTTGTCCCTTTTTTATGTCATTGCTACGCTAGATCATTGCACATCCCGGTACACCGCCGGAGGCATTCATATAGAGTCATATCTTTGTTCTAGTGTCGAGTTATAATATTGAGTTGTAAGTAAATAAAAGTGTGATGATCATCATTATTAGAGCATTGCCTCAGTGAGGAAAGGATGATGGAGACCATGATTCCCCCATAAGTCGGGATGAGACTCCAGAATTTACAAAAAAAATGAAAGAGCCCAATGAAGCCCAAATAAAAAAAGAGGCCAAAGAATCCCACCAAAAAATGAGAGAAAAAGAGAGAAGGGGCAGTGCTACTATCCTTTTTCCGCACTTGTGCTTCAAAGTAGCACCATGTTCTTCATATAGAGAGTCTCTTGAGTTATCACTTTCATATACTAGCGGGAATTTTCATTATAGAACTTGGCTTGTATATTCCAATGATGGGCTTCCTCAAATGCCCGAGGTCTTCATGAGCAGGCAAGTTGGATGCACACCCACTTAGTTTCAGTTGGAGCTTTCATACACTTATAGCTCTAGTGCATCCGTTGCATGGCAATTCCTACTCACTCACATTGATATCTATTGATGGGCATCTCCATAGCCCGTTGATACGCCTAGTTGATGTGAGACTATCTTCTCCTTTTTGTCTTCTCCACCATCATATTCTATTCCACCTATAGTGCTATGTCCATGGCTCACGCTCATGTATTGTGTGAAAGTTGAAAAGGTTTGAGAACATCAAAAGTATGAAACAATTGCTTGGCTTGTCATCGGGGTTGTGCATTATGTGAATATTTTGTGTGGTGAAGATGGAGCATAGCCAGACTATATGATTTTGTAGGGATAACTTTCTTTGGCCATGTTATTTTGAAAAGACATGATTGCTTTATTAGTAGGCTTGAAGTATTATTGTTTTTATGTCAAATGATAGACTATTTCTTCGAATCACTCGTGTCTTAATATTCATGCCATGATTAGACATGTGATCAAGATTATGCTAGGTAGCATTCCACATCAAAAATTATCTTTTTTATCATTTACCTACTCGAGGACGAGCAGGAATTAAGCTTGGGGATGCTGATATGTCTCCGTCGTATCTATAATTTTTTTATTGTTCCATGCCAATATTATTCAACTTTCATATACTTTTGGCAACTTTTTATACTATTTTTGGGACTAACATATTGATCCAGTGCCCAGTGCCAGTTCCTATTTGTTGCATGTTTTTTGTTTCGCAGAATATCCATATCAAACGGAGTCCAAATGGAATAAAAACTGACAGAGATTTTTTTGGAATATATATGATTTTTGGGAAGAAGAATCCACGCGAGACGATGCTCGAGGGGCCCACAAGGTACGGGGCGCGCCCTGGGGGGGCAGGCGCACCCCTGACCCTCATGGCCACCCCGTAAGGCGGTTGATGCCCTTCTTTCGCTGCAAGAAAGCTAATATCCGGATAGAGATCATGTGCAAATTTCAGCCCAATCGGAGTTACGGATCTCCGGGAATATAAGAAATGGTGAAAGGGAAGAATATGAGAACGCAGAAACAGAGAGAGACAGAGAGACAGATCCAATCGCGGAGGGGCTCTCGCCCCTCCCACACCATGGAGGCCAAGGACCAGAGGGGAAACCCTTCTCCCATCTATGGAGGAGGTCAAGGAAGAAGAGGAAGAAGGGGCGGCCTCTATCCCTTGCTTCTGGTGGCGCCGGAGTGCCACCGGGGGCCATCATCATCACAACAATCTTCACCAACAACTTCACCACCATCATCACCAACTCTTCCCCCCTCTATGCTGCGGTGTAACCTCTCTCTTACCCGTTGTAATCTCTACTTAAACATGGTGCTCAACACTATATATTATTTCCCTATGATGTATGGCTATCCTATGATGTTTGAGCAGATCCGTTTTGTCCTAATGGCTATTTGATGATCAAGATTGGTTTGAGTTGCATGTTTTATTATTGGTGCTGTCCTATGGTGCTCTCCGTGTCGCGCAAGCGTGAGGGATCCCCGTTGTAGGGTGTTGCAATATGTTTATGATTTTCTTATGGTGGGTGGCGTGAGTGAACAGAAGCACAGACCCGAGTAAGTAGGTTGTTTGCGTATGGGATAAAGAGGACTTGATGCTTTAATGCTATGGTTGGGTTTTACCTTAATGATCTTTAGTAGTTGCGGATGCTTGCTAGAGTTCCAATCATAAGTGCACATGATCCAAGTAGATAAAGTATGTTAGCTTATGCCTCTCCCTCAAATAAAATTATAATAATGATTACCGGTCTAGTTATCGATTGCCTAGGGACAAATAACTTTCTCGTAAAAACAAACTCTCTACTAAACCTAACTTAGTTGTGTCTTTATCTAAACGGCCCCTACTTTTTAGTTACTTGCTCTTTATTATATTGCATATCTATCCAACAACACCTACAAAGTACTTCTAGTTTCATAGTTGTTCTAGGTAAAGCGAACATCAAGCGTGCGTAGAGTTGTATCGGTGGTTGATAGAACTTGAGGGAATATTTCTTCTACCTTTAGCTCCTCATTGGGTTCGACACTCTTACTTATCAAAAACTGTTGCGATCCCCTATACTTGTGGGTTATCACGGTCCATCCAACTTGGACAAGATACTGGATCGACCCTGCCAGATTCATGGCACCCCTGACAAGCCTGCCAACCACACCAATAGAAACTGCTGGGTTTTCAAGCAGGGCGATAAATTAAACACCGAACATAAGGGGAAAGGACCTCCAAGCGAGGACGATGATGAGCCTCGCCCACCATGCACTGGGGGACAAAAACAGTTTCCCCTCGAGATGAAAACTGTGAATATGATCTATGTCACCCACATCCCCAAGAGGGAGCGCAAACGCGCATTAAGGGACGTCTACACCGTAGAGCCCGTCGCCCCAAAATTTAACCCATGGTTGGCTTGTCCGATCACTTTTGATCGCAGGGACCACCCAACCAGTATCCTTCATGGAGGTTCGGCGGCCCTGGTACTCGACCCTATCATTAACGGATACCATCTTACTAGAGTCCTTATGGATGGCGGCAATAGCCTTAACTTGACCTACCAGGATATTGTCCGTAAGATGGGTATCGACCCGCCAAGAATCAAGCCTAGCAACACTACCTTTAAAGGAGTGATGCCCGGCGTGGAGGCCCGCTGCATGGGCTCCTTAACACTGGAAGTCATATTCATCTCTCCAGATAACTTCTGAAGCGAAGATTTGAACTTCAACATCGTCCCTTTTCGCAGTGGTTATCATGCACTGCTCGAACGAACAACCTTCACCCGCTTTAATGCAGTCCAACACTATCCTTATCTAAAGCTCAAAATGCCCGGACTGCGTGGCATCATCACAGTAAATGGAAATATGAAATGCTCCCTCCGTACTGATGAGCACACCGCGGCCCTAGCAGCCGAGGTATAGGGCGGCCTCATTAAGCCGAATAGATCATCGGTCATCAAGACCCATGACACCATTAAGCGAGTCCGCTCCGCATTACAGTGCGACGGCTCGGTGGATCCATAGCTTGAATAGCAGTTCAGCCTCCGTCGATCGCCCATAAGGTTGCAGCATATGTACCGCGCGTACATAATTACACACTTAAAATACCTTGGGCAGCGCCGGAGGCACACTGCGGAAAAGGTCTATAGTACGACTTGACCCTATTCGGACCTTACATTTTTTTCCACTACAGGTTCATTAAAGACCTACCTACTCTACGGTTGTACATGGGCTCTTTCCTAGGTCCCTCTTTCTTACAGACGACCATCGATTCCTCCTCCCAAAGGATTTCTCACCAAGGAGAAACGACGCAGACGTGCAGCAGGGCACCATTGGGATCTTCGAACCACTACTTTTAGGCCTTGTGTAAACCTTTCCCTTGTGTAAAACTCTTGGCATGTAAAATGGCCTCGATATTTATGGCATTATCTGTAATAACATGTCTTGATGTTTAATCAGGGTATAAAGGAAGTATTTGATCACCACTTTTTGTTTGGTACTCATTTATTTTATATTATCATCTGTATTCCCTCCCTACTTCAGACTGCCACACATGCTTTTGTCCGGCCTTAACACCGGGGGATGTATTCAGCCCTGCACATTTCAAGTCCGAACACCAGTAGGGAACTCTTCGGCGTCTCGGATATTGCATTATAGGCATCGGCTTCGAATCATGTCTTTGGTCTATATTTGGGTTGCCCGGCTCCTGTGCTTAACACCTTATGCTCCGCTCGTTCTGCTAAGGTAGTAAATGGAGAACTACTGCGATTGTATTTCTAGTTCGTCCGGTCAAGTACCTCAGTAGAGAAAGCCGAAAATTGACTGTCATGATAGGCGAGAGTTGGTCGGCGATTCGGCGAATTAGTATTAAACTACAAATCATTAGTGATTCACCCTGTGTTATATGAGGGGCTGGTCGTCATCCAGCCGCATGGAATAGGCACCGTAATCCGGATAGCCGTACACGCACCAGGGGCTAGTACTTAGCTCCATAGTTAAAACTCCTATGGCCAAGTGAAGGTAATAAAGCCGCATGGCACGATTGCCTGGTTCACCTCGCGGACACCTCATTTACAGACTAAGACGTTGGATAAAGTGTGGTCGCGCGTTATATCGAACACCCCTGTAGCATCTACATGGGGCCCGAAGCCGACGACTGGCAACTTTCACCAATGTAGCAATAAAACGACCACACGGTAGGAAAAAATCGCTTGAAATAAAAGGCGCAAGCATAGATATATAACAAGCATGGGTTCATAAAATAGTTTTTACAACCCGAACACATCTAATCAAATATTATGTCCTTAGAACATTGGCCCTCTACTATTCGGCCCCCTTCTAGGACGTCGTTGAAGTACCTCTCCGGCTTCCGATGATCTTTTCCTTCGGGTGGGCCTGCGGTTGCCACTTCGGAGGCCATCATCTTTGCCGATTGCATCTTGATGCGGGCAAAGGCCATCCAGGCACCCTCTATGCAGGTCGAGTGCTTCACAGCCTCGATCCGAGGCCATGCGTCGACGAGCCGCTTTACCAAACCGAAGTAGTTGCTGGGAATTGGTTCGGCCGGCCAGAGCTGGACTATTAGATCCTTCATGGCCAAGCCTGTCACCCTATGTAGCTCTGACAGCTACTTCAGCTGGTCATTCAGAGGCGTCGGGTCTTCCGGCGCGAGAAATTGCGACAAGAACAGCTTCTCGTTCAAGTTCCCCTCCTGGGCTCAGAAGAACTATGCGACATTGATAACCCACAAGTATAGGGGATCGCAACAGTTTTCGAGGGTAGAGTATTCAACCCCAATTTATTGATTCGACACAAGGGGAGCCAAAGAATATTCTCAAGTATTAGCAGCTGAGTTGTCAATTCAACCACACCTGGAAACTTAATATCTGCAGCAAAGTATTTAGTAGCAAAGTAATATGATAGTAGTGGTAACGGTAGCAAAAGGTAATGGTAGCAAAAGTAATGTTTTTGGTATTTTGTAGTGATGATGGCAATAGCAACGGAAAAGTAAATAAGCGAAGAACAATATATGGAAAGCTCGTAGGCAATAGATCAGTGATGGAGAATTATGCTGGATGTGGTTCATCATGTAACAATCATAACCTAGGGTGACACAGAACTAGCTCCAGTTCATCAATGCAATGTAGGCATGTATTCCGAATATAGTCATACATGCTTATGGAAAAGAACTTGCATGACATCTTTTGTCCTACCCTCCTGTGGCAGCGGGGTCCTAGCGGAAACTAAGGGATATTAAGGCATCCTTTTAATAGAGTACCAGAAAAAAGCATTAGCACATAGTGAATACATGAACTCCTCAAACTATGGTCATCACCGGTAAGTATCCCGATTAATGTCACTTCGGGGTTAACGGATCATAACACATAATAGGTGACTATAGACTTGCAAGATGGGATCAAGAACTCTCATATATTGATGAAAACATAATAGGTTTAGATCTGAAATCATGGCACTCGGGCCCTAGTGACAAGCATTAAGCATAGCAAAGTCATAGCAACATCAATCTCAGAACATAGTGGATACTAGGGATCAAACCCTAACAAAACTAACTTGATTACATGATAGATCCCATCCAACCCATCACAGTCCAGCAAGCCTATGATGGAATTACTCACGCACGGCGATGAGCATCATGAACTTGGTGATGGAGGATGGTTAATGATGATGATGGCGATGGATTCCCCTCTCCGGAGCCCCGAACGGACTCCAGATTAGCCCTCCCGAGAGGTTTTAGGGCTTGGCGGCGGCTCCGTATCGTAAAACATGATGAATCCTTATCTCTGATTTTTTTCTCCCGAAACCAAATATATAGAGTTGGAGTTGAGGTCGGAGGAGCTCCAAGGGGCCCACGAGGTAGGGGCGCACCCTAGGGGGGCAGGCGCGCCCCCACCCTCGTGGACAGGTGGTGGACCCCCTAGCCTTCATCTTTTGCAAGGATTTTTTATTATTTCTGAAAAGTTGTTCCGTGAAGTTTCAGGTCATTCCGAGAACTTTTGTTTCTGCACATAAATAACACCATGGTAATTCTGCTGAAAACAGCGTCAGTCTGGGTTAGTTCCATTCAAATCACGCAAGTTAGAGTCCAAAACAAGGGCAAAAGTGTTTGGAAAAGTAGATACGCCGGAGACGTATCAACTCCCCCAAGCTTAAACCCTTGCTTGTCCTCAAGCAAATCAGTTGATAAACTGAAAGTGATAAAGAAAAACTTTTACAAACTCTGTTTGCTCTTGTTGTTATAAATATGTAAAGCCAGCATTCAAGTTTTCAGCAAAGATTATGACTAACCACATTCACAATAACGCTTAGGTCTCAAGTTTACTCTTATCAATGGCATAATCAACTAGCGAGCAATAATAATAAATCTCGGATGACACACTTTCTCAAAACAATCATAATATGATATAACAAGATGGTATCTTGCTAGCCCTTTCTGAGACCGCAAAACATAAATGCAGAGCACCTTTAAAGATCAAGGACTGACTAGACATTGTAATTCATGGTAAAAGAGATCTAGTCAAGTCATACTCAATGTAAACTAACAGTAATGAATGCAAATGACAGGGGTGCTCTCCAACTGGTGCTTTTTAATAAGAGGACGATGACTCAACATGAAAGTAAATAGATAGGCCCTTCGCAGAGGGAAGCAGGGATTTGTACAAGTGCCAGAGCTCGGTTTTGAAATAGAGGTGAATAGTATTTTGAGCGGTATACTTTCGTTGTCAACATAGCAACCAAGAGATGGCTATATCTTCCATGCTACACACATTATAGGCGGTTCCCAAATAGAATGGTAAAGTTTATATCCCCCCTTCCACCAACAAGGATCAATCCATGGCTTGCTCGAAACAACGAGTTCCTCCAACTAACAAGAGTCCCAGGGGGGTTTTGTTTGCAATTATTTTGATTTAGTTTGCATAAAGCATGGGACTGGGCATCCCGGTGACCAGCCATTTTTCTCGTGAGTGAGGAGCGGAGTCCACTCCTCTTGAGAATAACCCGCCTAACATGGAAGATGCGGACAACCCTAGTTGATACATGAGCTATTCGAGCATACAAAACAGGATATTTATTTGAAGGTTTAGAGTTTGGCACATACAAATTTACTTGGAACGGCAGGTAGATATCGTATATAGGTAGGTATGGTGGACTCATATGGAATAACTTTGGGGTTTATGGAGTTGGATGCACAAGCAGTATTCCCGCTTAGTACAGGTGAGGGCTAGCAAAAGACTGGAAAGCGACCAGCTAGAGAGCGATAACAGTCATGAACATGCATTAAAATTAATCAACACCGAATGCAAGCATGAGTAGGATATAATCCACCATGAACATAAATATCGTGAAGGCTATGTTGATTTTATTTCAACTACATGCGTGAACATGCACCAAGTCAAGTCACTTAAATCATTCAGAGGAGGATACCACCCTATCATACCACATCACAACCATTTTAATAGCATGTTGGCATGCAAGGTAAACCATTATAAGCTCCTAGCTAATCAAGCATGGCACAAGAACTATGATCTCTAGTTGTCATTGCAAATATGTTTATTCATAATAGGCTGAATCAGGAACGATGAACTAATCATATTTAGAAAAACAAGAGAGGTCGAGTTCATACCAGCTTTTCTCATCTCAATAAGTTCATCATATAATCATCATTATTGCCTTTCACTTGCACACCCGAACGATGTGGATAATAATAATAGTGCACGTGCATTGGACTAAGCTGGAATCTGCAAGCATTCAATAAACAGGAGAAGACAAGGCAATATGGGCTCTTTTGTCAGATCAACAATAATGCATATAAGAGCCACTTCAACAATTTAATTATGGTCTTCTCCTATTGACCCCCAAAGAAAAGAAAAGAAATAAAACTATTTACACGGGAGAGCTCCCAACAAGTAAAAGAAGAACATGAAATATTTTTGGGTTTTCTTTTTAATTACTACTACAAGCATAGAAAGTAAACTAATTAAAAGCTACAACTAATTTTTTTGTTTTTTCTTAAGGTTTATCAAACACACAAGAAGAAAGCATAAAAAGGGAAATAAACTAGAATGGATGATACAATGAAAAAGTATGAGCACCAACATCTGGCAATGAGTGTGTGAACACAAATGTAATGTCGGTGAGAAATACGTACTCCCCCAAGCTTAGGCTTTTGGAAGTTGGTCTATGGCCACGGCTGGCCTGGCGGATATCCATAATAATAGTTGGGGTCATACTGTGAAGAAGAAGACTCCGATTGCCACTGGTTGGCAATCATCTCCGGATCCCACTGGTAATTAGACTGTCGTGGAGGATCAACTTGTGGTTCCGGCTCTGGCTCTGTAGCTAGGGATGGCAATTTTATCCATAGATCTGGATACCCATGGATACTCGACCCGGTTGGGCAAGGGTATGGAGCTCATTTCTGCCCATGGGTCCGTGGATATGGATACCCACGAACAGCCGGGTTGGGCACGGTTATAGTTTGTGCTCCATGGATATCTAATGGATACCCGTACGTCATGTGAGGCCATATGCCAGTGATAGTAGAAAGAGCGAATCAATGGGAAATGGCAGGCAATATGCAACTGGTGCCATAAGCTATATGCTGCAGAATCAACCTCTAGTATGTCACACGTAAGGACTCATCATATTACTTGTTGCCTACTTATGCATGTAGATTATGTTATCATTTTTGAGTGAATGACAATGAGCTAATTTGATCTTTGGGAAGGCTTCATGCTGACTTTTCTATGCCCATGGAGCTCCATGGGTATGTGGGTATCCAGCGGGTCTGGGCATGGGCACAAGTTTTGCCCATGGATAATTCGGTGGATGGGCAGAGGGTAGGAAGATGGGTCACGGGTTGGATTTGGACCAGCTCCACCCGCCCCAAACCCGACCCATTGCCATCCTGGTATGTAGCTGATGTAGGGTTCCGATAGGCGTGAATAGCCTCTAACGGAACAAGGTACTGGCCTGCAGATAAATCAAACAAGGAAGGAGCAGGCATGGTAATAGTCTCAGGATGATGTTTATCAAAGAACAATTTGTATTTAAGCTCTCCTTCCCTATTCTTAACAATAAAATCATGTGCCGCCATACTCTTATAATCTAAATAAACACGAGGCAACACTTTTTCTTCCTTCTCATAATGCCTAATAGGTATGTTAAAATGTGCAGCTAGGCGTGAAGCGTAGATGCCTCCAAAGATGGGGCCCTTTGTACAGTTCAGACTTAATCGTTTAGCAATAATGCCGCCCATACTAACAGAGTTATCACTGAATAAACCGTGGAGCAAAATAATAATATCAGGGACACTAAGGTTTCCGCAGTTTCCACGACCAATTAAGCAACGACTAGCAAATATTGCAAAATAGCGTAAAACAGGAAAATGTATGCTAGTGATTCGTGCATCGGAAACCTTCCTCATTTCCCCTACAGTGATGATATAAATAAACCCATCCACATTGCTGTGATGTGGTCCTCTGTCATGCCCTCGAAAGGGACCAAACAAACCCGACAAAAATCATAAAGTGACATCTCCTTATGCTCATCATATAAATAAAACTCCACCGTAGGTGGTGAGCTCCTAGAATGGAAATGAAAGTTTTGCACAAAGATATTTGTGAGTAGGAGATACTGATCGCGTTGGTCGTGGAGGAAAGCGGTGAGGCCTGCATTCTTAGCCAATTCATAAAAATCTTCATAAATCCCGGCTGCTCTCAAGAAATCATCGGAAGGCCATTCACACGACCGAACCTCCGCGGTGCGAGGCAGATTATATTTGGGCTTCTGTGCCTTTTCCTTCGAGCTTCGGCTCGATGAGCCCCTCAAAAGTCTCTTCATTGTTTTTTGAAATATTCTGAAATTTTAGTAACTTCAAAATAAAAGTAAACCAAACTCAATAATATTGATAGCAACTACTCCTACAAGTGCCTAGGGACTATATCATGCATCAAAACTACTTTTTACCATATAAATTTGACATGCAAGATCAAGAACAGGGTCACCTAAGCAGCAAAAATTTGCAATGAATAAAGCACTAGAACAAAAACTAATTGGACCAATGGAGGAGTCACATACCAAGGAACAATCTCCCCAAGTAGTTTTGTGAGAGGTGCTTTGAGCAAGGAGATCAAAAATGGCGGCAAAATGAGCTTGGACTCGGGTTTGAGCTGGATATTCATGTTTGGGGGAGGAAGAAGGAGTGTGTGGGTGAAAGGATAAGTGGAGGAGGGTGGGCCCACGAGGCAGGGGGCGCGCCCTCCACCCTCGTTGCCAGGTGGATGACCCCCTGCTGTGTTCTCAGTGCCAAATATTCTCAAATATTCTAGAAAAAAAATAATATTTAAAAAATTTCAAGGCATTTGGAGAACTTTTATTTTCGGGGTATTTTTATATTGCACGGGTAATCAGATAACAGACAGAAAAATACTATTTTTATTTTATTTAATATATAAATAACAGAAAGTAAAAGGAGGCTACAGAAGGTTGTGCCTTCTAGTTTCATCCATCTCATGCTCATCAAAAGGAATCCACTAACAAGGTTGATCAAGTCTTGTTAACGAACTCATTCCGAATAACATGGAACCGGAGAAATTTCAAATAACACTATGTTACCTCAACGGGGATATGCACATCCCCAATAATAAGAATATCATATTTCTTCTTGACAGTAGGAAGAGGAAATTCAAAACCTCCAAATATAATCGATGGGATTTTTCCAATAGAGTTGATACTATGAACTTGAGGTTGTTTCCTCGGAAAGTGTACCGTATGCTCATTACCATTAACATGAAAAGTGACATTGCCTTTAGTGCAATCAATAACAGCCCCTGCAGTATTCAAAAAGGGTCTTCCAGGAATAATAGACATACTATCGTCCTCGGGAATATCAAGAATAACAAAGTTCGTTAAAATAGTAACATTTGCAACTACAACAGGCACATCCTCACAAATACCGATAGGTATAGCAGTTGATTTATCAGCCATTTGCAAAGATATTTTAGTAGGTGTCAACTTATTCAAATCAAGTCTACGATATAAAGAGAGAGGCATAACACTAACACCGGCTCCAAGATCACATAAGCAGTTTTAACATAGTTTGTTTTAATGGAGCATGGTATAGTGGGTACTCCTGGATCTCCTAGTTTCTTAGGTATTCCACCCTTAAAAGTATAGTTAGCAAGCATGGTGGAAATTTCAGCTTCCGGCATCTTTCTTTTATTTGTAACAATATCTTTCATATACTTAGCATAAGGATTCATTTTGAGCATATCAGTTAATCGCATACGCAAAAAGTTAGGTCTAATCATTTCAGCAAAGCGCTCAAAATCCTCATCATCCTTTTTCTTGGATGGTTTGGGAGGAAAAGGCATGAGTTTCTGAACCCATGGTTCTCTTTCTTTACCGTGTTTCCTAGCAACAAAGTCTTTCTTATCATAACGTTGATTCTTTGATTGTGGGTTATCAAGATCAACAGCAGGTTCAATTTCTATATCATTATAATTACTAGGTTGAGCATCATCATGCACATTATCATGAACATTATCACTAGATTCAGGTTCACTACCAGATTGTGTTTTAGCATCAGAAATAGAGATGTCATTTGGATTCTCAAGTGTTTCAATAACAGGTTCACTAGAAGCATGCAAAGTCCTATCATTTTTCTTTTTCTTCCTATTAGAAGGACTAGGTGCGTCCACATTATTTCTCTGAGAATCTTGCTCAATTCTCTTAGGGTGGCCTTCAGGATACAAAGGTTCCTGAGTCATTCTACCACCTCTAGTCATAACTCTAACAGCATTATCATTATTCTTACTATTCAATTCATTGAGCAAATCATTTTGAGCTTTAAGTACTTGTTCTACTTGAGTGGTAACCATAGAAGCATGTTTACTAATAAGTTTAATTTCACCTTTGACATTAGCCATATAATCACCCAAGTGTTCAAGCTTATTTGAATTATATTTCAATTGTCTACCAAAATAAGCATTAAAATCTTCTTGCTTAACCATAAATTTGTCAAACTCATCTAAGCATGGGCTAGCAAACTTAGTAAATGGGATTTTAGCTTTATCATATCTATAGAGAGAATTTACCTTTACTACCTATGTCGGGTTATCAAGACCATGAGTTTCTTCAATAGGTAAAGGATTAAGATCATATGTTTCTTCAACAGGCGGTAAATTAAGACCATGTATTTCTTCAATAGGAGGTAAATTCTTAACATCTTCAGCTTTAATACCTTTTTCTTTCATAGATTTCTTTGCCTTTTGCATATCTTCAGGACTGAGAAATAGAATACCCCTCTTCTTCGGAGTTAGTTTAGGAATAGGCTCAAGAATTGGCTCCGAAGCTGGCTCAGGAAGTGTCCAATTATTTTCATTTGTCAACATATTATTCAATAGAATTTCAGCTCCATCCGGTGTTCTTTCCCTGAAAATAGAACCGGCACAACTATCCATGTAATCTCTGGAGGCATCGGTTAGTCCATTATAAAAGATATCAAGTATTTCATTTTTCTTAAGAGGATGCTCAGGAAAAGCATTAAGTAACTTGAGAAGCCTCCCCCAAGCTTGTGGGAGACTCTCTTCTTCAATTTGCACAAAATTATATATATCCCTTAAAGCAGCTTGTTTCTTATGAGCAGGGAAATATTTAGCAGAGAAGTAATAAATCATATCCTGGGGACTACACACACAACCAGGATCAAGAGAATTAAACCATATCTTAGCATCACCCTTTAATGAGAACGGAAATATTTTAAGGATATAAAAGTAATGAGTTCTCTCATCAGAAGTGAACATGGTGGCTATATCATTTAATTTAGTAAGATGTGCTGGCCACAACACTTTCAGATTCATAGCCGTGAAAAGGATCAGATTCAACCAAAGTAATTATATTAGGATCAACAGAGAATTCATAATCCTTATCAGTAACAAAGATAGGTGAAGTAGCAAAAGCAGGGTCAGGTTTCATTCTAGCATTAAGAGATTGCTGCTTCCATTTAGCTAATAACCTCTTGAGCTCGTATCTATCTTTGCAAGCTAAAATAGCTAAAGAAGCTTCTTTATCAAAAACATAACCCTCAGGAATAACAGGTGAGTCTTCATTATCACTTTCATCAATATTATAAGATTCAATATTTTCATTCTCTCTAGCCCTAGCAAGTTGTTCATCAAGAAATTCACCAAGTGGCACAGTAGTATCAAGCATAGAAGTAGTTTCATCATAAGTATCATGTATAGCAGAAGTGGCATCATCAATAACATGCGACATATCAGAACGAATAGCAGAAGCAGGTTTAGGTGTCGCAAGCTTACTCAAAACAGAAGGTGAATCAAGTGCAGAGCTAGATGGCAGTTCCTTACCTCCCCTCGTAGTTGAGGGATAAATCTTGGTTCTTGGATCTTTCAAGTTCTTCATAATGATAAGCAGATATAAATCCCAAGTGACTCAAAGAATTGAGCTATGCTCCCCGGCAACGGTGCCAGAAAATAGTCTCGATAACCCACAAGTATAGGGGATCGCAACAGTTTTCGAGGGTAGAGTATTCAACCCAAATTTATTGATTCGACACAAGGGGAGCCAAAGAATATTCTCAAGTATTAGCAGCTGAGTTGTTAATTCAACCACACCTGGAAACTTAATATCTGCAGCAAAGTATTTAGTAGCAAAGTAATATGATAGTAGTGGTAACGGTAGCAAAAGGTAATGGTAGCAAAAGTAATGTTTTTGGTATTTTGTAGTGATGATGGCAATAGCAACGGAAAAGTAAATAAGCGAAGAACAATATATGGAAAGCTCGGAGGCAATGGATCAGTGATGGATAATTATGCCGGATGCGGTTCATCATGTAACAATCATAACCTAGGGTGACACAGAACTAGCTCCACTTCATCAATGTAATGTAGGCATGTATTCCGAATATAGTCATACGTGCTTATGGAAAAGAACTTGCATGACATCTTTTGTCCTACCCTCCCGTGGCAGCGGGGTCCTAGCGGAAACTAAGGGATATTAAGGCCTCCTTTTAATAGAGTACTGGAACAAAGCATTAGCACATAGTGAATACATGAACTCCTCAAACTATGGTCATCACCGGTAAGTATCCCGATTATTGTCACTTCAGGGTTAACGGATCATATCACATAATAGGTGACTATAGACTTGCAAGATAGGATCAAGAACTCTCATATATTGATGAAAACATAATAGGTTCAGATCTGAAATCATCGCACTCGGGCCCTAGTGACAAGCATTAAGCATAGCAAAGTCATAACAACATCAATCTCAGAACATAGTGGATACTAGGGATCAAACCGTAACAAAACTAACTCGACTACATGATAGATCCCATCCAACCCATCACCGTCCAGCAAGCCTACGATGGAATTACTCACGCACGGCGGTGAGCATCATGAAATTGGTGATGGAGGATGGTTGATGATGACGATGGCGACAGGTTCCCTTCTCCGGAGCCCCGAACGGACTCCAGATCAGCCCTCCCGAGAGGTTTTAGGGCTTGGCGGCGGCTCCGTATTGTAAAACGCGATGAATCCTTCTCTCTGATTTTTTTCTCCCCAAAACCAAATATATAGAGTTGGAGTTGAGGTCGGAGGAGCTCCAGGGGGCCCACGAGGTAGGGGGGAGCGCCCTAGGGGGGCAGGCGCGCCCCCACCCTCGTGGATAGGTGGTGAGCCCCCTGGCCTTCATCTTTTGCAAGGATTTTTTATTATTTCCGAAAAGTTGTTCCGTGAAGTTTCAGGTCATTCCGAGAACTTTTGTTTCTGCATATAAATAACACCATGGTAATTCTGCTGAAAACAGCGTCAGTCCGGGTTAGTTCCATTCAAATCATGCAAGTTAGAGTCCAAAATAAGGGCAAAAGTGTTTGGAAAAGTAGATACAATGGAGACGTATCACGCATCGGTGGTACTACTCGGAAGATCCGCAAACGCGCCTGGAGAACTCCATACTTGAGTAAGCAAAGCATACCTCTGACCTCCAAAGATACTCTGTAAAAGAAAGTCCTTACCAGCCGCTATCTGCCTCGCCTGATGGATATCTTCACGAGCACTCCGGGACTCGATCCATGCTCTTTGGCCTCATGGAGGGCCTTGGCGAGCTCGGTCGACTGAGCCGAAGTCTTCTCCTCCAAGGTCTCGCATTTGCTGATGGCATCCTTCGGCTCCTGCTCGACTTCGATCACCCGAGCTTCGTGTTGGCGGTGAGCAGCTTGCTCGGTCTTCACTTCTGCAGCCGCTTTGTCAGCGGCTGCCTTGTTGGCCTTAGCCTCATGGCCTGGGCGAGGGCGCCTTTAAGGGTCTCGACCTTGGCTGCACCAGCTGTGATCATAATTAAAAGCATTTCATGAGTTAACCTCTAAATATGCATATTACTTATGATATAAAAATAACTTCCTTTTTAAAACATTATACGCATACCTTGCGTCTCGTCGAACCACTTATTAATGCGGTCGATTTCCTCATCTGCCACTTGAAGCTTCCGATTGAGTTCGGGAACTTCTGCGGCCTGGGCAGTTGCCGCCAACAGGGAAGCATGTTACAATAATAGCATAGCATGTTAACTTTCCCGAATACTACGTGGATCCTCTGTCCGATTTCTTTTAAAAACCGGACAGAGCTTCAGGGGCTATTGTCTGTGCACAGGTATATTCCTCTATATGAAAAGTTTTTAGAACATTACATCGCCTACCTCAAGCCTGTTAGTAGGCTGGTGAAGGCTTCATTCAGTCCACTCTTGGCAGACCGAACCTTCTCCACCACCACATCCATCAGGGTGCGATGCTCCACCATGATGGAAGCACGCTGCAGTGCTTCCTCCAGAGCGTTGGGCGCCTCCGGATTAGTGGAGGTCGCCGATGGAGCTGATGCTCCTCCCCCCTCTTTCAAAGGGGGCTGCTCACCTGATCCCGGGGCCGCGTTGGTCTCCGAGATGGTGTTTGGCTGGGGCCCGGATTGTTGGGGCTCCTCGCTGTTGGTTGTCATAGGGGTCGTCCCCCCTAGGTCTTCGGCGACCGAGGTATTAACCTCGAACGCTTTCCCGACGGCCTCTCTCACCCCTCCTCGGCTAGGAGAGGTCCTTCGGGACGACACTTTGGCGTCCCCCATGGTGATAGGCGAGGGAGCTCGCGGCGGCGTTTCACTCTCTGCCATTTCGGGTGGCAGTGAGTCCCCCTCCGATAATGGAGTTTGCGGGAGCTCGCGTGGAGGGCTGAAAGGCAAATAAAAAATAACTTATGTAATGGAAACAGGAAGATCGAAGATAAATAGTAGGTTTCTGAATACTTACAATTCGGTTAGGGGCTTCACCCTGGGAGGCCTCTTGGGGACTAGTTCGGACTCTGAGTCCAAACTGTCCGAGGGGATCACCTTCCCTCTCTTGGGCGCCTGCCCCTTCGGGTCCTCGGAGGCCGCCCTCTTCTTCTTCCTCCCCTTACGTGGGGAGTCATTTTCCACCTCCTCCTCCTCCTCTTCTTCCTCGTCTTCCTCGTGGGAAGAGAGGGCTTATGTCTCTCCAGACACCGTGTGTGAAGGACCTTTGTGGCGGGGGCCGCCCTTGGCCTCCTTGCCTTTCTTCTTCTTGGCCTTCTTCTCCGGCGCCTGATAGGGCGCCGGGACCAGCATCTTCGTTAGCTGGGGTGTGGGTGGGTCCTCAGGTAGTGGTGCCGGGCACTTGATCCGCTCCGCCTTTTTCGTCCATCCCTATACGAAAGGCAGGCAATATATTATATCTGAATTATTGACCGAATAGGTCTTCGGAGAAATTATGCTTATCGGTGAGGTTGGGTTCTCGATGTCGAGTCTGATATCTTCGGTCTTCATCGGCCAAATTTTCTGAGCCTTGAAGAGTTGCTTCCATATATCTTTGTGCATGGTGCCGAAGAAATGCTTCAAGGTCCGTGGCTCCTTCGGATTGAACTCCTACATGGGGAGGCCCGGAGTTGGCAGGGAAGGATGCGGCGGAAGAGCATCACCTGAATCATGTTTGTGAGACCGGTGTCCGAACCCAACACATTGGAGATGCGTTTCTGCAGCATCTGCACCTCCGGTTGGGACCCCCAATCAAGGCCCTTGGCGGTCCATGAGGTGAGTCTCGTGGGGGGTCCGTATCTGAAGTCAGGCATGGCCACCCAGTTGGTGTCGCGGGGTTCGATGATGTAGAACCACTCCTGCTGCCACACCTTGACTGTATCCACAAATGCCCCTTTGGGCCAGACGACGTTGGGAAGCTTGCTTATCATAGCCCCGCCACACTCCGCGTGTTGTCCGTCGACCACCTTCGGCTTCAGATTGAAGACCTTGAGCCATAGGCCAAAGTGTGGGGGTGTGCGGAGAAGAGCCTCACACACGATGATGAACGCCGATATGTGGAGGAAGGAATTTAGGGCTAGATCGTGGAAATCTAGCGCGTAATAGAACATGAGGCCTGGGACGAAGGGTGGAGGGGAAACCATAGCCCTCGGAGGAAATGGGGGATGAACACGACCCTCTCGCCATGCTCCGGAGTTGGGATAACCTGATCTTTGTTAAGGAGCCTGTGTGCGATACACGTGGATAGATAGCCCGAGCTCTGAAGCTCCTTGATGTCCTTCTCGGTGACGGAGGAGACCTCCCACTTGCCCTTGGAACCGGACCCGACCATTGCTGGGGAGGGTGGTAGTGGTGGGAAAGATTGGAATTTTTGGGCGCTGGAGCTGGAAGGTTGGAAGGCATAAGCTAGAGGAAGGTGTGGGAAAAAAGAAGGGATTTTTACCCTCTTATAGGTGGCAAAAATACCAAACGCCCCCCTCTCAAGCCATAAACCTCGCCTGTTCCCAACGAGATCGTGCGTAAGGCGCGGTTGGGTTACCCAAACCATATTGATGAGAATCCCGTAATGGGCGGGCACCAACTCTGTTTTGACAAGATGTGCCAATGGAGGCTAAGCCTCGAAACACGAAATGGGAGGCATAAAAACGGTTCAAAATGTTGAAGACTCAAGTGTGACGCTTCCCCGAAAAAGTTGCCAGTAAAAGACAATGTTCATGTTTTTATGTCTTGCCTTTGTGGCTAAGGGTTGTATTGATTATGCAGAGCCGGACACAGCTCCTTTATGCAGGAAGCTGACTTAAAAAATTTAGGAGAAGGAATCCGCCTTGTCATGCCAAACAGATCGTCATCGAAGATTGGTTCAGTGGCTACTAAGGGAGTCCTGGATTAGGGGGTCCTCGGGTGTCTAGATTATTCAATATGGGCCGGACTGATGGGTCGTGAAGATAAAGCAGAAGACTATCCCCCGTGTCCGGATAGGACTCCCATATGCGTGGATGGCAAGTTTGGTGTCCGGGTGTACTCTTTCTTTCCTTTGCAAACCGACTCTGTATAACCCTAGACCCCTCTAGTGTGTATATAAACCGTAGGGGTTAGTCCGTAGAGGCTATCAGAATAATCATAGGCTAAACAACTAGGGTTTAATCATTATGATCTTGAGGTAGATCAACTCTTGTAACCCTTATACACATCGAATATAATCAAGCAGGACGTAGGGTTTTACCTCCTTTAAGAGGGCCTGAACCTTGGTAAAACATTGTGTCCCTTGTGTCCCTCGTTACCATCGATCGTCAGATACACAGCTTGGGACCACCTATCCGAGATCTGCCAGTTTTGACACCGACAGAAGGGCACCGGGTTAATCGGCTCGGCGCGACGGTCCGGGGCACATGTCCGACAACACCTCAAGTGGTTGGGAAGGTGGTGTTTGGGTGGGGACAAAATGGAAGGAGTGGTTCCCGTGAGTGCGAGCTCGCAAGAAGCAATGGAGGTGTATGATCTGTGCGGTTCCACATTAAGGAGTTGGCCTCACGGGCTAACTCGGCAGTCAAAATCGCTTAAGTCAAAACCGGGGGATGGGGGGTGATTCCTAAACGGTTGGTTAGTTCGAGATGTGGGATGACTGATTTTGAAGCTGAGGGTTGAATGTTCACCCGAGGTGCAAGTTTAGGCTTATAAACTGGACTTTTTTAGCTGCCAAACCATAATTCGGTATATATCATTTGTTTGTTCAGTCTGTAGTGTGTATAACTACAAAATGATTGGATTACAGTGAGTATATCCGAGGTCTGGTACGCTATCGCTGAGAATAAAACATACCACTATCTCATAATTCACTTGAATAGTGACAAATATCTGCTATTACTAAAATTTGAATTCAACAACATACTTCTGTGTGCAAGTGTGAAACAATGGCAAAGCAAAACTGCTTCAACCCCCTATCTTGTGTGTATGCTACAGCCCTAAATATTTTCTTTACTCCGTTGTGTTAAGGAAGGGGGACCCTTCTGTGCAGCCCTCTGCATCCATGGGCCCCCCAACAAATAAACGAATGTGTCTACGCCTATCCTAGTACGATTACGTATTACAGGATAAAGCTCCGTCTCGTCGTGTCGTTTGCCATTTCTGACACTCGTCGCTCAGTACTGGGAGTTCTGGAAGAACATGTCCTCCTCCCTCGGCTCCTCCTTGGCGCTCGACGCGTGCATCGCGTCGTTCTGCCTCTGCTGCTGCTGGTGCTGGCTCATGTACGACGCCGTCGGGTTGTCGAACCCGGGCCCGGAGAAGCCGAAGCTGCCGTTGAAGCCGAACGAGCCCTGGTTCTGGCCGCTGAACCCGTCGGGCCTCGGCGCATACTGCTGTGTCCCGGCCACGGCGGGGGCGGCGTTGGCTTGGTACGCCATGGCGGACGGCTGCGGGTTCAGGTAGTGGCCGGTGCTCCCGGTGCTGTCCGCCGCCCGTGGCGCGGGGCGGTAGAGCGCGGCGCTCCCCCTGGCGGCCGGCACGTCGTGGTTGTGCTTGCCCTCGTACGTGGTGATCACCGCGCGCAGGTCGTGGGACGCGCGCTCCACGTGCTTCCGCACGGGGCACCCCACCGTGGTGCACTTGTAATAGCTCCGCGGGTTCGGGTTGCCCTTCACCACCTTCTGCCCGTACTTCCTCCACCGGTACCCGTCGTCGAGGATGTCGATGTCGCTCATGGTCTGGACGACCACCCTCGGCTCCCGCACCGTCCGGTTGCCGGCCATGTTCATTCCCTCGCCGTCACCACCGTCTCTCCTCCTGAAATTTTTGCCGATAGCAGGTTAATTTCCTCTGTTCCTCCAAGAATGCAACTCGCATGTACACATGGGATATGAATCGGTGCTCACCTCTTGGAATCCGGCTCATCATCGTCGTTGTCGTTACGGCCGACGTTGCCAGACCGCGGCGAGCTTACACCGTTCTCGTCGTCCCCGAAGGACGCCGAGGAGTTCTCGGGCGTGGTGACCATCCCTCCGAAGGAATTCTCGGACGCGTCGCCGCCGCTCTGCAGCACCTGGGCCGCGGCCGCGCCGCCGCCGGAGCCCCTGCGCGTGTTGAGCGGCTTGGCGTGGTTGTGCGTGCCCTTGTAGACGATCTCGGTGATCTGGCCCTCCAGGGAGGTCTCCACCTTCTTCTTGGTGGGGCAGTTGGGGAAGGTGCACTTGTAGTAGCTGCGGGGGTTCTCGCTCCCCTTCACCTGCTTCTGCCCGTACTTGCGCCAGTTGTACCCGTCGTCCGACGACCGCCTCTGCGAGTGCGTCTGCCTGTACGCGCCGGCAGGCGCCATCTCCGACGAGGTCGCCTGGAGCGCCGGCGCGCCGAAGCTCGCCGGGTTGGCGCCACTCGCGTCCATGCCTTCTTGTTGCTGGCCGTACCCCCATGCCTGCTGCTGCGGCTGCTGGCCTGTGTACGCCTCCTCCCCCTGAATCATTGCAAAGGATAATTTAAAATTAGGGAATCTCTCGTGCGCTGTTGGGATTTCCGCTAATCAATCACTATCACGGGGACTATTTCTCACAACCATCCTATAAAAATGAAAAGATGATGACACGACAGCGCGACAGGTGCTCCGTTTGTGGACGCGGAACGAAGAAAAATGGTATTCTAGCGCAACTAGTTTATACTTATTTGACAAAGTCGACGAGGACACCGCATGGTTCGTGATCTCACCTGTGACGCCACCGCAACCGGTGGCTGTAAGCTAGTCGTCGTCGTCGTCGCACGCGCGGCCTCCTCGCCATTCGCCGGCGCCGTCTGGAACGAGAAGTCGGAGTAGGGCTGCCTCTGCTCCTCCTTGCCGCCCTGCTCGGCGGCGCTCGGCGTCGGCGCCTCCGGCCGCCAGTTGAACTGCGACCCGAACGCGCCCGTCGTGGGTGACGGGAAGATCTGAAACGACAAACCAAAACCGCGAATCAGCGACACGAACTCAATCGATGACATGGCGCCAACGGAATTCCATTCCATGGCGTTCTTGCTTACACTGGAGGTGAGGAGCACCGGGGAGTCGAGGAAGTCGGCGAGGTTCATGCCGGCGGGCATGCTGAAGAAGGACGACGGGGACATGAGCGAGGGCGAGAGCGGCAGGGAAGGCGGGGTCAGGGCCTTGTACCCGGACGCGCCGCCGGCCGCGGCGGAGCCGCCCAGCATTTCAGTGAAGCTCGCGCTCCCGAAGGAGAAGGAGCCCGGCCTCGAGTTGGTCGACGTCTCCACGCTCCCTGACGACGAGGTAGTCATCGGAGAGGGCTCTGATCCAAAATTGCGCGTGTGTGAGTTACGACGTGCGACGGTCGTCCGGCCGGCGTGTACGTACGGCGAGGGAGAGGAGGAGGAGGAGGCGGAGGGGGAGGGGCGATCGGTTGGATTGCTTGGACGGAACGGGGGAGGAGGACTATATAGAGCTTCGAAAACTTTGACCGTGGACTGGTCAAACCTCGTGCCGTTTGACTGGCGGCGCGTTAGGCTAACGAGCGACGAGCGACGGGCTGACGGGAGGTACCCACCAGTAGCGACGAGCCATGCCGCTGAGTGTGGGCGACGTGGCAGGCGTCCTGACACGCTAGTGCGGGTGCGGGTACGGTTCTGGGTGAGAGGAGGAGTTGGTGGTCGTGGCTCATTTCTTTGACCTGTTCCAACGTCCAGCGTGGATTGTACTCCTTGGTTCTAAACAAATGTTGAGGGGATTAAATCAGCATGATTGAAGCTAAGAGACAGAACGCAAAACTAGTTTAATTATGATGCTTCGATACGATTTACTGTTTGGAGCTATGTTCTTGTACATATATGGGAAGAACAACTCCTTGGCTGCCTTTTGTAGTTGTTCTTCGTTGTATATCCGTTTTTGTTCTTGCTCTGATCACTGATCATTGTACTCAATTGCAGTGGAGCAAGAACTTTAGAAACACAAACAAACTTCGGAAGTATCTTTCGATGACATGTGTTTTCAACTCCTATACGAAGAAAATAGTCCATTCGGTAGAATTTACAAATAATGTTTTGAAAAGTTATTCTTTCCTTCTTAAAGTGACACTACGCATATTATTTAACCCTCTGATTTTTTTGTTTCAACCCGGACCCAAAGTTGCGCCCACCAATATCTTTCTAGATGCATGGGTTAAATAATTCTACTTGCTGACCTCTTTTCTAGTAAATCAGGACTGCCCTCCTTTTAAAATTAAACTACTTTGGTAGGAGTGGTTGTCATGAGATAAGTAAACCTGTATAGTGACTCCTCACTTGGTTTGAACGTAAGACTATTACCTCATGCATATTGAAATGTATGTTTATTATGTTACACAAGATGCAAATAGGCCGTCACATTCATTCACATAGGTGAAATTATCTCACTCGTTGATTACATTGTTCTTTACGCGAATACGCAAGATGCGTATCTTTTCATTGATAGAAGAAGAGTACAAGCAAGGGATTACAACGCTAACAAGGCCATGTACGCATTAGGCATGGTGTACAAGCGAGGGAGCATAACGGACGGGGGTATGCTCATCCCCCACAAGAGAACTAGGGACTAAGCGCCGGGGATAATGTTGTGTAGACCGGTGGCGCCCGCCCTGGCCCAGAGGTGCGCCTCGTCCTTGATGATCTCAGAGGTGAAGGTAATCGATGGTGCAGCTCCATCAAAAATGCAAGCGTTGTGGTGCTTCCAAATCCACCAAGCCGATAGGATGATGAGGGAGGATAGACCTTTGCGCATGGATGCCGCCGCAAGGTCAAGCGAGGATCTCCACCAGAGCTGAAAAGACGTGTTAGGGTCGGGGAGGCCGATGGGCACACATGCCCAGCCGAGGATCTCGTGCCAAACTTGGCGAGAGAAAGAGCAGCCAGCAAGGAGATGGTGCATGGACTCCTCCTCCTGATCGCAAAGGGCGCATGCATCATCATGGGGCAGTCCGCGGCGTGCAAGGCGCTCCGTTGTCCAGCAGCGGTCTTGCATGGCCAGTCATAAGAAGAACTTGACGCGGAGGGGAGTCCAAGGTCGCCAAGTGAGCCGCCAGAATGGATCTTCACAAGATCCAACGAATAGAGCCTTATAGCAGGAACGGGTTGTGTATGTAGTAGAAGAAGTCCAACGCCAACAGAGCCTATCAGGCTCGGTCGAGAGATTGGTGGGCCGCGATGAGAATTTCTCACTCGTATCAATGCTTAAAAGTCTGTCCGAATCATGTTAGCAGTTGCCGCATTTTATAAAATCTGGCAAATGGATATCAAAACTACATTCCTTAATGGATTTATTAAAGAAGAGTTGTATATGATGCAACCAGAAGGTTTTGTCAATCCTAAATATGCTAACAAAGTGAGCAAGCTCCAGCGATCCATCTATGGACTGGTGCAAGCATCTCGGAGTTGAAATATATACTTTGATGAATTGATCAAAGCATATAATTTTATACAGACTTGTGGTGAAGTCTGTATTTACAAGAAAGTGAGTGGAAGCACTACAACATTTCTGATAAATATATGTGAATGACATATTGTTGATCAGAAATAATGTAGAATTTTCTGGAAAGCATAAAGGAGTATTTGAAAGGAGTTTTTTCAATAAAGACCTCGGTGAAGCTACTTACATATTGAGCATCAAGATCTATAGAGATAGATCAAGACGCTTGATAAGTTTTTTCAATGAGTACATACCTTGATAAGATTTTGAAGTAGTTCAAAATGGAACAGTCAAAGAAAGAGTTCTTACCTGTGTTACAAGGTGTGAAATTGAGTAAGACTCAAAGCCCGACCACGGCAGAAGATAGAAAGAGAATGAAAGTCATTCCCTATGCCTCAGTCATAGTTTCTATAAAGTATGCCATGATGCGTACCAGATCTATTGTATACCCTACACTGAGTTTAGCAAGTGAGTACAATAGTGATCTAGGAGTAGATCACTGGACAGCGGTCATAATCCTTAGTGGAATAAGGATATGTTTCTCGATTATGGAGGTGACAAAAGGTTCGTCGTAAAGGGTTATGTCGATGCAAATTTTGACACTGATCCAGATGACTCTAAAGTCTTAATCTGGATACATTTTGAAAGTGGAAGCAATTAGCTAGAGTAGCTCCATGCAGAGCATTGTTGACATAGAAATTTGCAAAATGCATACGGATCTGAATGTGGCAGACCCGTAGACTAAACTTTTCTCACAAGCAAAACACGATCACACCTTAGTACTCTTTGGGTGTTAATCACATAGCGATGTGAACTAGATTATTGACTCTAGTAAACCCTTTGGGTGTTGGTCACATGACGATGTGAACTATGGGCGTTAATCACATGGTGATGTGAACTATTGGTATTAAATCACATGGCGATATGAACTAGATTATTGACTCTAGTGCAAGTGGGAGACTGAAGGAAATATGCCCTAGAGGCAATAATAAAGTTATTATTTATTTCCTTATATCATGATAACTGTTTATTATTCATGCTAGAATTGTATTAACCGGAAACATGATACATGTGTGAATACATAGACAAACATAGTGTCACTAGTATGCCTCTACTTGACTAGCTCGTTGATCAAAGATGGTTATGTTTCCTAACCATAGACATGAGTTGTCATTTGATTAATGGGATCACATCATTAGGAGAATGATCTGATTGACTTGACCCATTCCGTTAGCTTAACATTTGATCATTTAGTATGTTGCTATTGCTTTCTTCATGACTTATACATGTTCCTATGACTATGAGGTTATGCAACTCCCGTTTACCGAGGAACACTTTGTGTGCTACCAGACGTCATAACGTAACTGGGTGATTATAAAGGTGCTCTACAGGTGTCTCCGAAGGTAATTGTTGGGTTGGCGTATTTCAAGATTAGGATTTGCCACTCCGATTGTCAGAGAGGTATCTCTGGGCCCACTCGATAATGCACATCACTATAAGCCTTGCAAGTATTGTAACTAATGAGTTAGTTACGGGATGATGTATTACAGAATGAGTAAAGAGACTTGTCGGTAACAAGATTAAACTAGGTATTAAGATACCGACGATCGAATCTCGGGCAAGTAACATACCGATGACAAAGGGAACAACGTATGTTGTTATGCGGTTCGACCGATAAAGATCTTCGTAGAACATGTAGGAGCCAATATGGGCATCCAGGTTCCGCTATTGGTTATTGACCAGAGAAGTGTCTCGGTCATGTCTACATAATTCTCGAACCCGTAGGGTCCGCACGCTTAAACGTTCGTTGACGATATAATATTATATGAGTTATGTATGTTGGTGACCGAATGTTGTTCGAAGTCCCGGATGAGATCACGGACATGACGAGGAGCTCTGGAATGATCCGAAGGTAAAGATTCATATATTGGATGACATGGTTAGGCCAAGGGGTCAGGCCCACAGGGCTATAAATCGGTGCAAAAGGAGTTTTGCGGAGGCTAGGAGGCCAAACGCCGGAGACCCCGGCGTCTGGCCCTGGGCCAGACGTCGAGGCCCATGGCGTCTGGGCCAGACGCCAAGGATTGTGGCGTTTGGTCCTAGAGTCCGAGTGGGACTCTTGCCTTTCGGGCAAAACCGACTTTGAGGAGCCTTTTGCTCCAAGTTTCGACCCGATGGCTCAACATATAAATAGAGGGGCAGGGCTAGCACCAAAGACAGATCAAGAAACACCAAGCCGTCTGCCGGCAACCCCGTCCCCTCTAGTTCATCATCCGTCATAGTTTTCGTAGTGCTTAGGCGAAGCCCTGCGGAGATCGTTCTTCACCAACACCGTCACTACGCCGTCGTGCTGCCGGAACTCATCTCTTACTTCGTCCCTCTTACTGGATCGAGAAGGCGAGGACGTCATCGAGCTGAACGTGTGCTGAACGCAGAGGTACCGTACGTTCGGTACTTGATCGGTACGGGTTGTGAAGGTGTGCGACTACATCAACCACGTTGATAAACGCTTCCGCTTACGGTCTACGAGATTACGTAGACAACACTCTCCCTTCTCGTTGCTATGCATCACCATGATCCTTGCGTGTGCATAGAATTTTTTTTGAAATTACTATATTCCCCAACATTTTTAACAAACTAGATGTTACCCCGCATGCTGCTATGGGAATTGGTCGATGAAGATTTGTGCTGATGACATAAGAAAAAAAATTTAAAATATATATAACTTATTATATTGTATTATGTATAGTTGTAAAATATCTGTTGAATATACTACTGAATGTAAAATACTTTTTCATGTATGGTTGAATATTGTGGCCGGTCTTTCAACATGCAACCAAAGTTGAGTCATATATCATTCGTGAGTTTATAGCAAGATGGGATACTTGCATGTTCAAATAAATAAGACAGTGGGTTCACCCTCTTACATATAACTAGTAAAGTACACGTGCATTGCACGTATGAGATTTGGCAACCAAATTATTATTAAATACCACATTATAGCATGTAAGCTTTGCGACGCGGAATTTTTGAGACATGGTTCCGCGCGAGGATCATATGTGGACCATTAGTTTTGCCTTTAAGATCTGTGGTTAATATAGCATTTAATAAATACAAGATATATACATTATGGATAAACAATAGATACCCAAACGAATACATTATAGTGGGCCAGGACACTTTAGTGCTAACAAATGCGCCCCAGACAACTCTGTCACATTTCCACCTACCACTCTCAGTCTCATCTTTCATCCATCTCTCTCTCTCTCTCCCGTAGTCTCTCCCGTAGTCATCACATGTAAACTGTACTAATGTTTTCGTGAGCGTGTGGCTGATTCATTATGAGACGTTTAAGAAAACAAAACAGTAACAGAAGCAGCTAACCATCATACATTATGTGCGAACTATTACATTTGGCAATAGTTAAGATAAACTAGAGGTAGCTGGTATATTCCATGCGACATAGTCGACTGCCGGATCCTTTCACCCCCAGGCGCTCGCGCAGCCCCCAGGGGGGCGGCTCGGGCGAACCCTAGCCGCCGCCGCCCCCACCCACCCCGACCCACCCTCCCCCGCCGCCACCGGAGGAAGCCGGCGAGCAAAGCTCGTCCGACGGATGGCGGTGGTGGGCTCGCCCTTCTTCCTGGGGGCAGACTCGGGCTGCACGCGATGGCGACCCTGGGCGTCTGGCGTAGTGGCGGAGATAGGACGCTTGAGCGGCGGCTCCAGGGCTTGTCGGCGGGGCTGCGCCTCCATGGCGGCCGGGGCAGCGTGGTGGTCAGCCATGGCGCGCGGTGGCGGTGGATCTGGGCGCCCCTGCCCAGATTCGTCTTGCTTTGGGTGGTGGCGGCCCGTGGTGTCGTCGGCGCTTGCCTACGTGTCCGGGGTGGTTCTCCACTCCGGCATGTGGAGGAGGTCATCGGCGCGGCGGGTGCGTCGGATCTGGGTGTGGCCAGATCTGTGGCCGGCGTTGTCGGGGTCGGCTTGTTCGGCTGCCGGTGTGCGCAAACGGTGGGTTCTAGCGCCAGATCTAGCCGCAGTCATCCGGCCCTGATCAGTGAGTTTCTCTCCTGCGGGTTCTTGACAGTGCCGGCATGGTTGCCGGGACTCTGGCCGCGGGTGAAGCTGGTGGAGGAGATCCAAATTGGGGGAAACCCCTTGGTCGGCCTTGGTCGGCCGCGCCGACGACGACGCTCAAGGGCGCCACTTTTCTTCTTGGAGACATTGGTCTATGTCTGCTCCTGCATTTCCCCCTCTCCGCCTCTCGGGTGAAAACCCTAACTCCGGTGGGCGGCGGCGTCCTTGACGTCATGACCTTCCTGAAGGCGTCGCCTTGAGGGCTGAGGGGTGGCGGGCACTGTGTGGGTCCTTGACGGTTGCTGGTGATGGGCACTGCTTCGGGGGAAACCCTAGGATTTGGTTCTCCAGATCGGATGATGGCGGTATTGCGGTGTCGTTTCTCTCCGGGGAGCATCGTTTGTGGAGTTTCGGTGGAGTTGTCAAGTCATGCCTGGCCGACAGGTGCTACGCTGAGTCATGCCTGGTTGGCAGGCGCTACGCATGATAGCTCTTCTAGAGTCTTCGCGTCTGGACGGACGAGCGCAGGGCGGTGGCGCCCTTGGGCGCCGTGGTGGCGTCGATGGATTTCCGGACTGGCAAGAAGGATACGGATTTATCTTCTGAAGATGGGTCAGTGGTCCGATGAAGATGGCAGCTCCTAAAACGTGTGCAGGTGGTGTGCGCTTTAGGTCTGCTGCACCGGTTGTTAGTCCCAATACGTTATGTGGATGGATCGGCGACGACACTGGTTGCAGATATGGGGAGTGAGAGCACTCCTCATTATCGATTTTGTAGGTATAAGTGGTGGCTTCGGGCGATTTAATGTATGTTTTTTGTCAGACCTTTGTGAAATAATTAATAAAGATGGCTGCATGCATCGATTGATGCAGAGGCCGAGGGCCAAACCTCCATTTCTAAAAGAAAAATATTCCATGCGACATATTATGCTTAGTACGAGCAACTTAATTAGTGCACTACAACTTAAAATGGATTAGTAGAGATTTTTTATTACTTCTCTAGCCTAGCTAGGATCCTCGGACAGAAGAACATTTCCAAATCGTCAGTACTACTTCCATTCAAAATGGTTTACTCTCATACATGGCAGCTCGAGATTAGGAATTTTGCTAAAGAAACACAATACAGCTGCATTCAGATCTTCCATATATGTGTGTTAGAGGAGTCGGTGAACTGCTGTGAGACACTGAGCCATTCGTAAAATGGAGATTTCCCCTTTCATGCATGGAACAGGAGAGAGAAAGAATTTGCTTATCTACTCTCTGCAACTCTCTTCGACACTTGTGGTTTTTGTTTGTTTATGATCAAGTTTGTTTGTTTTTTAGGGAAAAAAGAATTTTATGATCAAGTTTGTTTGCTCCATAGAAACTCTGCTGCCCCATTTCCGCAAGTACCCACCCAAAACGGTGCATCCTCGGCCGATCCGTTTCAAGCATAATTATCCCTCTGTAGGTTTGGGGTATTTTTTTAATTCGTATTTATGAGCACACATGCTACTCCCTCCGTCCGGGTGTATAAGTCATTCGCGTAGTTCTAGGTCATCGATTTAAGGAATTAAATATGTGTTATATGTCATGAAAAGTATACCACTAGATTTCCACACGGATGTAGTTTTTAAATATATATTTTTGTCACATATAATACATATTTAGATAGTTAAATTATCGACCTAGAACTACGCGAATGACTTATACACCGGGACGGAGGTAGTACTTCCTTTTTTTCGGTTTATAAGGCTCAATTCAAAAATCTCACCAACCAAGATAGATGATGAGTGGTGGAATATTTTTTGTAGTTTGCAAAAGCACCCAATTAATGATCTTGTTTTCCTCAAAAAAACATGTTTATGAATGCATTAATTGCAATGCATGTATGCATAAAGTGCATGCATTGATCAGTTTTTTATTAATATTTGCATGCAATGATTTAATGCACCTTGAAGTCTGAACATGTGATGAGGAACAACCAAATTGAACCTTATAAAATGAAAAAACTAAAATTTTGAGATAAGCTATATAAACCGAAAAGGAGGTGACACAGAATTTATGAGCGTGCAGCTAGCCGTTGGAGCTGGCGTGTAATCAACGCCACTCTCGTTTCAATGCGTGAGGCTGGCTTGTGGGCCATCTACTGGAGAAGTTAGAGGCAATACGCTAGCTATACCAGTTGGTGTACGGTGGCTTGAAATCTGTATACAGACTCAATGTATTGGAGTAGCACTAATCACGAGGGAACGGGCATGTTGATATCAACCTCGCGTGGCTGCATGTCCACACATGATTTATCAGTAAGCTTTGAGTCATATATGCATAATGTAGATGTTCGTTTAATTCTTATAGTTCATCTCATTCAAAATCATTTAGTTTTTATAAAAAACTAATCTATTTTAAGATTCGTGGAATTGTGCGTTGTAAAACATAAAGTAAAAAACAAATAATGACAATTCATGTAGAATTTTTTTTGGGCAATTATGATACGGAAGATTTTAAAACAAAAGAAAAGTGAGAGAAATGCTTATGTTTTGAGGTTTGTGCATTATGCTTAAGTTCAACCATGGAGTCTTCTAGACTATATATGTGGCAAAATCTGATGGAATATAGATGATATCCAAGGGCTAGTAGTGCTCGGATTTACCATCTCTACACCGTCGGATTGGTTTCATCCAGCGACCATCTTTCGAAGCTATCCGCACACTATATAAGGGTACAGATATAGGATTACAAAACAATTCCAACTCGAAAAAAATACATACCAGCATGAAGGTCCAAACAAGGCTGGCTTTCACAATATGTAATGGAAAAAACTGAAACAAGGCCATGTGATTAATTATTAATAGTTGCGGGCGTTATCAGAGTTTTCGTCTGTACTGTGTTAAAAAAGTGGGCACGAGTACGTAAGAAACACCGGTCCATTTTTTCGCCGTGGACTGATCCATCCATCGATGTGGGTCCACGGGCAGACATTTCCATACGGTGTTTCGCTATCTTTGTGCGGTCCTGCCCCGCTCTTCCGTGAGCCATAGGCTTCCCCTCCCGGACGTCTTTTCCACAGCCCCCCCTCCTTCCTCGAAGGGAGCAACGTTTCTGTCCCCCACCTTTCTAGGAAGGCTCCACCCACCGGTTAAGATCGATCGATCAGCGACCGACCCTATCGATCACGGTTTTGACCCACTGATCAACATGTTCTTAACCGGCGGTCGACCTGTTTCTTCGATCATCGGTAACCCGACGCGACGGCAGTACTCTGCGTTTGTCGTGCCCGTTGCTTTCGGTCCACTGTACGCGGGGATACACGGGTGCAACCGAGCAGGTGTACGCACGACGGCACGAGGCCGTGGGTTGGCTCTGGACCGCCATGCACGCAACGCGACGAGGCCCTGACGTGTTTGTTCTTCCATGCCAGCGCAGCGCACGTTTCGTCGGCTAGGCGAGACGTGACCGGGAGCCTTCTCGGCGGGAAGGCGGGCGGAGGACGAAGAGAAGAGAAGAGCGGGACGCAACCGCATGCATGGGCTGCTGGCACATGCGGGCTCGGCGCGACGGACACGGGCGCGCGCGCGCACACGTGCGACGTGCGTGCCGGGTGGGGGCGAGGCCGCGGTTCTCTGCACCCATGCGGACTGCGGTGGTGGCGCCGGCGGTAGAAGCGGGGAAGGTGCACGCATGCATGCATGCCACTGCCTCCGCCGCGGGGACAGCAGCGAAGCAGAGAGGTGTCTACGCGGATACATATGTGCGCGGAAGAGGAAAGTTCAAGGCACGAACGAATTGACGGCGTTTTCTTGTGAGAACGGCAGGTACGTCGAATAGGTCGTCGTCGTCGTCGTGGATCTATACTACACTAAACTACACCGCACATCGATCTATCTATCGATCTCAGGGTTTTGTTGTCATCTTCATCAGTGCACCGGCGAATGTCTTTGGTAGCAGGGGTGCAAGTTTTATGGTTTGTTGTCTTCGCGGAAGTACCGATTTTGTGTCTCGCATGCTTTTATTATTATTATTATTATTAGGACAAACTTTCGACATACTCATCTTCACTCATGGCAATACAACAAACTTCAGAAATAATCAAAATTATATCCAGATTCATAGACCACCTAACGACGACTTCAAAAATTGAAGCGAGCAAAACGCGTGCCGCCGTCATCACCCCTTCATCGTCAGAGTCGGGCAAAATTTGTTGTAGTAAACAGACAAAAAGTCGTCGTGCTAAAGCCTCACGGGACCAACGCACCGGAACAGTAACCGCCGTCGATGAAGAGTAGCGTAGGTCGGATGAATCTAAACTAAAGACACATGAACGTAGACGAACAATGACCATAGCCGAGCAAATCCATCAAAAAAGACAGATCGATAGAAGACACACCTCCACACGCCTAACGATGATGCTAGACGCACCATCGGAATGGATTCTAAACAAGAAGTACCTTATTTCATTTTTAGAGGAGTCGCCGCCGTCTTGATTTCCTGAAGATGACACAAACACTAACAAAACTCAAAAAAAAAAACTATAGACGGGGCCGGTTGAATCGCGTACTAATAGATGTGTTTGATCTGTAACTTTTTTTGTTTTCTGAAAAAGGGTACCCTTTATTGACTTTGGATACTAGTATAGCATATAGTTGGATCGATGTCGACGAAGGACCGATCTTGCTGTTACGATGCAACTGTATCTGTGTGATTGCTCAATGGATAAGGAGTGGCTTGCTTGCTACTCGTAGTATCAATCAATCAATCAACGTTAGCACGGTCAGCCAGTCCAGCTGAGACATATCTGTTCGTTTAAGATCAAAACTGAAAGTCTGAAACAAATCCTGACAGCTATATCACTCTTTTCATACATATATTCCCCGTGAAAACGTATAGAAGTTGGGTTCATCCTCTACAAGATTTTGCCATGAGTTCAGTACGCAATACAGAGCAGTTAAACGCAACACGAGGACCCCGCGGTCAATAGGATGAAGCGAGGGAAGAGCCAGCATCAACCAGTTCAAAGAAACTCCCCAAAATTACCCAATCTGCAGTACAAGTAGCTCCTGATATCCCATGGTAAGCACATAAGCTAATACTAACTAGCTAGCTAACTACGTGGGCTCTGTAGTCCGCACTCCCAGTAACAATAATCTGTTACCGTGTGGCTCGCCTTCCTCTGGGCTCTGTTCTTCACTCACCCCAGTAAGTTACCGTCTTCCCGATCTTCTGCAGAGCCTTCACCACTTCCTCCGCGGTGATGTTCCCCGTCACGGTCACCTTGTTCGTCTCCTTCTCGAGCTGGTAGCTCTCCATGTCTGCGCATACGCACGCACAAACCAGGGTTAATTTAATCATATACTGCAACTGCAGAAAGTGAGACTGTTTTATGTCGAGTGGATCGAAGGCTTTCGTCGTACCATCGATCGTCTTGATCGCCTTCTTGATCGACTTGATGCACCTGTCGCAGTGCATCCCGACCTTCAGCTCCACCACCTGCAAGCATCCATCCATGAAATCAACTTTCCATTTCCATAAGCACAGTAGTTCTTCACATACATACATACATACATACATACATACATACATACATACTGTCGAATAAACAGAAGATCTGACTAATAACTTACAGCCATGGCTTGGCTTCTCGGCGAGCAGAACTGAACAGGAGACTGGTACTGTGCAGGTGCAGCCACCACTTCCCAGGCAGCTCTGAAGTCTGAAGTAGAGGTTTCAGTCTCTCTGTATCCTGGAGCTTATATACTGCGTCTGAACCTTTCTCTTTTCCACAAGCAACGGCAAACTTTTGTTCTCCACCGTGAATGACAAAGCACATAGCATCGGTTCGCTTTAAAGCTGTCATCGCATAGGCAGGGCATTGGAGCATTTCTTTCACACTCGGAGAGGGACTCCACAGGTTGCCCAAGGTTACCATGTAACGCGCAAGAATCTACTTTTGAACCGGCTCCAGCTAAATCTTTCTGAAGTTACTGGAACACACTAGCTGACCTAGTACATTATTCTTTAACCAGAGGCTTACACATGATTTTATATTTCATCATCGTCGTCATAGTAGGAGCCTCTCAAAATAATCACGAGAGACTTTCTTCTTCTTCTTCTTCTTCTTCTTCTTCTTCTTCTTCTTCTTCTTCTTCTTCTTCTTCTTCTTCTTCTTCTTCTTCTTCTTCTAGTAACGTGCAACACGAAAAGAATCGATGAAAGATGACATCTGTTGGAGTGTCAAGGTAGCTGTTCTGAATAAAACTGGACTAACTAATGACTGACGACCTAAAGTCCTGTGCGGAGCATGACAAACCAGGGGCATAACAATGTCAAAATGGTGACATCGATCCCGAGAAGGAAGAATCTATCCGTCAGCAAGCTTTTGCATACTATACAATATCAGTCACCATCGCGGTCAACTTTTGAGCTGGACGCTACTGCCATTTGCAACAATTTCTTCGTCGCCGGCTTGCCTCTGCCGTCCAGACTCTACCACCGGCTGGACGGGCGGGATCATCTCTCCGTCCACCGCGAGATGGACGGCAGCATCGATCCCCTCGCGCACCCCAACGGAGACCGGCACGTCCGGCCCTCGCTCCGGGTCACCGCCGTCCACCAGCTTCCCGTAGAAACCGCCGTCGTCCCTCAGGCCGTACAGGTTCGCCGTGCGCACCTCCTGCGCGAGCGCGCACGGCCAGCAGAGGAGCCACTGCGCGTAGTCCGTCAGCGACGACGAGCCGCAGCACCACCTGCTCCGGGGCAGCCCGAGCCGCTTCCTCATCTGGATCCTCCAGAACCCGCCGTACAGGAGGCCGAGGAAGCAGAGCACCACCCCGGCGGCGCCGAAGGCGTCGCTGAGGACGTAGTCGTGGATGCTGAGCGCCGTGACGTTGAACACCCAGAAGGGCGCGACGCACAGCAGCAGGAACATGGCGGTGTGCACGTACATGTTGCCCAGCCCGAGCCGCTCCATGTTCCAGCCGAACACGCAGAACGTGCACAGGAACGACAGGTAGCACGCCGCCGGGTCCTCGCCGCAGTCCAGCAGCTCCCCCGCCCACATCGGGTTGCCGACCGCCGTCCTTTCCTCCGGCGATTCTTCGGCTCCGGCTGCTGCGTGGAGGTGGAGCTGCTTGGTTTCCTCGCAGGAGGCGGCAGCGTCGTCGTCGTCGTCTCTGCCTAGAGGGCTGTACACCATGTGGGCGCCGGCGACGACAGGCGCGGAGACGCCGAGGATGAAGAAGAAGTTCTCCGCGAACTCGGAGCGTGACCTGCTTGGGTAGCCCCAGTAGAGGCTGCACTCCATGTACTGCGAAATGCAGGTGACGTGGAGGAGGGCCACCACGAAGGACATGTGCGCTCGCTCGTTGGGACGGCGGGCGCCATTCTTGCAGTACAACTTCCTTAGCTGGGCGGCGTCCTCCGGCCGCCACCGGCAGAGGAGAACGAGGTGGTGGACGAGGATGGGGTGCTGGTAGATGCTCATGAGCGTGAAGAGAGCGTTGAGGATCTGGTTGTCGATCTCTATCCAGTGGTGTCTCAAGGCCCTGGAAGGGAATGCCTTGTTCAGCAGCCCCAACAGGAGCAGTCCTAGCATGGCGCCGGCGGCGGCGACGCAGAGCAGCCAGATGAGCAGGGCGATGTTGAGAGGATGCTTGAGGTGGTTCTTGCAGATGGCGAGCAGTGAGCTCCAGTCGACTGTTCTGATGAAGTGGACATGGAGGTAGCGGTGGACGCCGATCGATGGCAGCTGAATTTTCCCCAGTGGCGCGCAGACGTTGATGTCCTTCAGCCATTGCACTGAAGGCGTTGCCTTCAGGAAATCCAGAAGCCGTCTCTCGTGTTGGTGTTCCCCTTGCATTAGTCCGTCGTGAAGGGTTGGGACTGTGATGTGATGTTCAGTCAGAATTGGTGAATTTGCATCTGAACTTGGTATGTCTTCTATGTCATCCTCGGCAACAGTGTGACCCATCTTTTTTCGTGTGAATGAAATCTGTGCTATTTGATTACGCAAAGACACAGGATGATGAACTTGAAGACTGGCGTATTGCAGTAATCTTTCTGCTATAAAAGTACAAAAAAAGACAGGGTTAGAACCCTGGATTTCTGGCATCAAGTAGGATGATCATACTGGTGGAACCTGAAATATGCATGTGAGATGGAAGATTTTGATGTAAATCCAGTGAGATTTTCAATGTAGCAAATTCTCCAAATCTACAGTTAGGCCACAAATATTGTTCTGGAATCAGATGTTCTTAATCAGAGGTAGCATGTGCTCACTGACCACCACAGATTCTTAATCAACCTAACATATGTTCTAGAAGTGGGAAATTTCGCGTTTCAGAGATCTTATTAATCGGAAGAGAACACATATTCAGTTGTGCAGAAACTATGGAAATCGCCAACATGTATGAGATTTCCTTATCATAGCAGATCAATTTCTTGTTCCGAACCTCAAAGGCACAGGCGCAAAAGGACTCGCACCAAATCAAACAGCCGTACCAAATGGTCGCCCAATCCATAAACCTAAGAACACAGGTATGCAGGGCACGAATTGGAGCAGAACTGGAGTACCTCTCAAGAGGAGAAGCCAATCGAACAGAGGATCACCCAAGAACTTCTCGATTTGATCATCCGAATTCAGATCGCAGCAGGCGTGAAGAATCCTAGGCGCAACTGAATGAGGGGGGAAGCGTCGGGCCTCCGATGAACTGCTTCTGTTGAGTGTAGGGGAAAGCGGCCGGCAGGTTAGTTGAAGTACGGGGTATCTGACCCGCACCAACGGGACAAAGGTCTTTCCTTGGGAGTTGGGAGCAATGGACTTGATCGCGAATGGTATAGCAGTCAATCTTGACTGTTGACTCGTCGTCAGTAGCGCGCCGCTCCGACGGGACTCGAGGAAGCGCTCGGCTTGGTGCGCCCGACGGAACCAGTCAAGCTTGGAGGCATGGCGATACGACCCACGGAGCAATGTTTTCTCGGGTGGGATAAAAATCGGCGACCGTTGGAAACACAGTGAGCGATCTATTTATTTATTCTTTTTGAAAAAAGAAGTCTTTTCTTATGGGAAAAGATTCCCTTCAACCGACTGATTTTTCCAATGCACCCGTCATCTCCCATGGACGACACGTGTCCCAGTCATCACATATACTGCTTCGTCCTTGCTGCCTTATCTTCTCCTCCGAGCACTCCCATCCACATCTTCTCTACTATCCTAACTCATTCAGTGTCCTCCACCACGCACGCATAGGATGGAGAGCATCCATAAACGTAGATGCAAGCAGCAGCTAGTGACTTCAACAGCAAGCGCTCATGGGAGCATGCGAGGTAGCCGGCCGACGTGACCGGCGATAAGGTTTGGCAACGCTCAGGATGGGAGCTCGGGGATGGATGGCCTTGCGGTTGGTGCCAGCGATGGCGGGGATGAGCAGCACCGCTCCTTCCTGCGGGCGCACGCCGGCAGCGGCACGATGGTGGGGATGAGCGGCTCCGCTTCCCCTCGTCGTCGTCCCGCGGGAGCTCGTTGCGAACGACAATGGCATTTTTCTGCAACATCCAATAAGTTGCGAGAAAAATTTCTGCAACATTGGTCATGTTGCAAAAAATTATTCCGTCACACGATATAAAGGTGAAGACAAAGAAAATAAATGCAACATCACCTCAGTTGCAAAGTTTTTCTGCAACAATACCGCTGTTGCAAAAAAAAGTGAAAATGAAATGGAAAAAAAATCTGCAGCACAACCTACGTTGCGAAAAAAAATCCCGCAACACAATCTATGTTGAAAAAAAAATTCACAACACAATCTCTCTTACAAAAAAATTCTACAATTTTTTCTGCAACATCACCACAGTTGCAAAGTTTTCTGCAACAATACCATTGTTGCAAAAGTTACATCACGTCTCCGCACAAAGTCTCTATTTCAGCAACAACCAACTTGATGCAATTTTGTGATGCTCGCGTGGGGAGATCTAACAGCGTGGGAGGTGGGCTTGTTTCTGCAACATCGCGCTTGTTGCAAAAGGGAGGTGGGGAACGTGGGTTGTACATTGGACGACCAGCAGCGCGTCCATCCAATGGCCAGCCAGGCGGCGGATGTTTCCAATTCATCCACCGGCGGACGCCTAGCAGCCCCCTTTTCTTTTAGGAAAAGACCTTTATGGCTCGCTTTAGTAAATCAAATAACACTTACATCACCTGCTAATAAAGGAATTATAAAATGGGGAGGCAAGTCCGACCATACAGCCAGTGAATCAACACGTCCCGTTGAGCTAGCGTGTGAGCAACCATATTTGAATCTCTATTACAATACTCAATAAAAACCTTCCCAAAATCTTCCAACAAACTTAGACAATCTTCAAGAATTAGGGCTGTCATCATTGAATGTCCGGTAGTATTAGCGTTTAATGCTTCGACAACAACCAAGTTATCCATTTGCACAATGATGGAATCGCATCCAATGCTTAGGGCCAACTTCGGTCCTTCAACTACTGCATCAGCCTCAGTTGAAACAACATCTGAAATATTTTCCAAGTTCGCAGTTGAAGCTCCCATAAATAAATCTCTATTATCACGAAGGACTGCACCACAAAAATCCACGTGATCATCTCTACTCTTATAAAAAACCGAGTTGATGATAATGATGTGCCTGCCATCTTGTATTATAAACCGTCCAATCTATATCTGACGGATAGAAAGTAAACTATGACAATTTTACAAAAGATACCTGTACCTCTCTCCGCATTTACAGATAAGGCCTTGCCTGCTTCATCCTTATCTCCCACAACCTTATTGTCGAGTAATTAAAAAGGAAGTTTCTGGAACAATCTGGCATGGTGGCTGCTGCCGCCTGCCGACGCCGGCCATCCCCATGCCTCCGCCCAGTCCGACCACCAGTCATCATCATGCCCCACTCCTTCTCACCTTATCTCTCATCTTTCTCGAGATATCATTTTTTCGATGAAATCCTCAAGATATCATTTTTCCGATAAAATTCTCGAGATATCATCAGTTTTTACACATGGGATTACTCATGCATGGGTCAATCACAACAGGTGTTTGTAAAAAGATGCATCTTGATGTTCTGTGCAATGCACGGGCATCTTACTAGTCTTCTGAAAAAGACGTGTCCACGTTTAAGGCATGTTGTCTTGTTAGCGAATTCCTCCAGCGATTACTTCTCGGCGTGACAGTAGGTTTCCCAGATGCTCTTAAAAAATTCAAATAGAGAGCTTGTATGGCACTACTTGTTCAGACACGTGACTAAACCTCTTCATGTCTGACGATCAGGCGACACTGCCACCATATGTACCAATAGGTAATAGCAACCATCTCGGATTTTGTACAATGTCCATGTATTGCTTGTGAAAACTCGGGTCACACAAGATGATCTCAGTTACTTTCGATCTTCAACTTTCCACTATTCCTGCCACATCTAGTATTTCATGTAGGCCAAGGGCCCTCCAAATCTCCCCAGCTCGTCCACACTTGAACAGTGTATGGGCCACATCTTCCACATGAGTTTTACAGATTGGACATTGCTCGGAAGTAGCGATGTGCCGGTTTGCAAGAACACATTGGCATGGGATGGCCTTATGTAGGCAACGCCAAAAGAATATCTTCACCTTTCCTGGAACTTTCAAATTCCAGAGCTTCTTCCAAACCGGGTGAAGTCTTGTCCCCTCAATGCCCGATGGATTACTATAGTTACCTGCATAACTTTCCTCCCACTGCTTGTAATAAGCTGATCGAACTCTAAAAATACCGGACTTTGTCAGATGCCAAGCGACAAAATCTTTTGTATGTTGGTAGATAGGAATCTAAAGAATGCGCTCCGCATAAAGATGCCAAAAATTGTCCCTAATCGACCTTTCATCTCAATGACCAGAAGCATGATCAATAAGCTTGCTAACTCTAGTAAGTAAACAGTTGCCCTGGTTTGTAATAATCTTCCTATTTGAACTATTCGGGATCCAACAATCTTACCATATGTTTATTTTCAAACCATTTCCAACCTCCAGATACAACCTTTTTGAAGGTTTGAATTCCTGCCCAAATACTTTGCCAAACATAGGAGGAGCCTTTTTTGAGTTCACAATTAAGCAAGTCACCATCTGGATAATATTTGGACCTCATCACTCTAGCACATTGTCAGACATAGTTGTCAACCAGTCTCCAGCACTGCTTCGCCAGCATAGCCAAGTTAAAACTACTAATATCACGAAAGCCCATGCCACCCCTTTCCTTCAGAACACACATCTTCCACCATGCGAACCAATGCATCTTGCATTGGTCTTCTCCATCACTCCACCAATAATGCGATGTTGCATCAGTGATCCCCTTGAATTTTTTTGGGAATTTTAACACGCTCATCGCATATGTTGGATAGCTTGAGCCACTTCCTTTATCAGAGCCTCCTTACCACCATAAGATAGCGTTCTCTCCTTCCTTCCATTAACAATTTTCTGAATTCTTTCAATAAGATGTTTAAAGCAGTCAACTCTGTGCAGCCCAATCATGGAAGGGAGTCCCAAATACTTATCAGAAAGGGATTCTGTCATAATGTCCAAGATTAGACACACCTCCACTTTGTCATCAACATCAGTATTGGGACTAAAGGAAATTGATGATTGTGCAGCACTCACCATCTGACCCGAAGCAACACAGTACTCATCCAATATTCTCTTCAAGCTATTAGTGTTTGCCGCATCCGCTCGTATCAAAATAAGTGAGTTATCAGCAAAATGTAAATGAGAGATAGTGGGAGCATCACGACACACCTTGACTCCCACTAAATTTCCCTCATCCTCTCCATGAGAAATAAGAGCGGGAAGGCCTTCATCACAAAGCAGAAAAAGATAAGGGGATAGGAGGCCCCCTTACCAAAGTCCTCTAGTTGGATTAAAAGGAGCGGTTTCATTGGAATTAAATCTCACCTTATATTAACCGAGGAAACACAAGCCATAATAAGCTGGACCCATTTATCATCAAAACCTAACTTAGTCAAGATTGCCTTTAGAAAACCCATTCAACACGGTCATAAGCCTTCTGCATGTCAAGTTTGACCGCGCATGATCCAACTTTATTTTTTTTCATCATATGCAAGCACTCATAAGCCAGGACAACATTATCAGTAATGATGCGGCCAGGGAAAAAAGCACTTTGATTCTCACTAATGATCTCTGGAAGAAACACTTTCAACCTTGCAACCAACATCTTAGCAATGACTTTATAAACCATGTTACACATACTCATTGGCCTAAACTAAGAAACTTTCTTCGGCGTTTCAACCTCTGGAATTAGGACTATCATTGTAGTATTCCATCCTTCTGGGATTAGACCAGAGTTCACTGCAGCAAGAACTTCTTTTACCAAATCATCTCCAACAAGATGCCAAAAATTCTTATAAAATACCGCATGTAGGCCATCCGGTCCTATTGCTTTTAGGTCATGGATGCTAAACAAAGCATGTTTCACTTTTTCCTTTGTATAGGGGGGCAAAGCGCATCATTCATATAAAATGTTACCTTTGGTTTTACTTTATCAAGAACCTCCACATTTGGCTCATGTACTTATGATGTAAAAAGATTTTAAAAATATTCTTCAGTTAAACTCCTCATCGCCTCATTATCTTCCTTCCATGCCCCATGCTCATCCATGAGCCTGCGAATATAGTTCCTCTTTCTTCGAGTTGTAGCAAAATTGTTAAAAAAATGTATTTATGTCCTCATACCTGTGCCAATTCACCCTGTTATGCTCCACCCAGTAAATCTCCTCTTTCTCCATAGTTTCTTCGATATCAATTAAAAAAATTCTCTATCGATCTGCCGACTCATCAATAAGTGGCCCGAATCGCAGTGTTTCCAACTCCTCCTTAAGTTCTTTGAGCCAGTGTTGCAGAAAAGAGGGCTCCCTTTGCCCTGATGGTTTCTCTTTTTTTCACTTCTGGTACAAACCCCTAAACACATCAACGGAGAAGATCTCTTCATACCCCTTCATAATAAAGGGTAGGATGGTAATTTTCAAAAGTACGTCGCCCGCCGAAACGTATACGTATGCAAATCCTCTCCGCATTGGGCCGGCCCATTTTACCTTTTCATTTTCAGTTAACCTACAAAAAAGTGTGAGGGTGTGATTCAGACCCACGACGTCTCCATTGAGTGTACGCCGAAGTAGCCAACCACACAACTCACTTGATGCAAATAGTTACATCATTTTTCTTCTTCTATTCTTTCTTTTGTTCATGTCCCACGGAATGTGGAGGTCACGGTTTTTTTTTCTGGTTTCGTTCGACCGAGGAGGTCGCGGGTTTACTTTTTTTAATTTTTCTGTTTTTTGACCGGTTTTACTTCTTTTATTCTTTTTGCATTTTCCTTTCCTTTTATTAAAATTCATGAACATTTTAAAAAATTGATGAAAATTTTCAAACCAAAGAATTTTTTTTGAATCCATTATTTTTTTTCAAATCCACGAACTCCTTTCAATGTTCACAATCCTTTTTTCCAAAATCCTTGAACTTTTTTCAAAGATGATGACAACGACCGGTTCACTTCACCCAGTGTATTTTGAAACCTAACCATAAAATACATAACCAAGCAAAAATTTATGGTTTATATGGTTTACGGTATGAGATTTCCATACCAATTTCAAGTTTGGTTTATTTGGTGCATACCGAGAAAACTGACAGTAAACCGAATTAACCGAAGAAAACATAATTCAATTTTATGCTACACACGAGTGTACACAACACCCTGAGAAAGCAAGGTTGCAGCCTACCACCGCAAGGATCAACGCCGCCTCCACCGGATTAGACATGTGCCATCACAACTCGCGCCGGAACCCGCCCAACAACCAAATGCTCTAGTACCTCCTCTGCTCCTTCACATTGTTGCAGCAAATTTGTCCAAATTATCATGCATTTCTTAAATTTTGCCATGTCTCCAATTTTTTCACATCTCCATAATATATTTCTAATTTTGCCATGGGATTTGTTAAGTAAATTTTCCACATCCATGATTTTCCCTGGACAGTCCTACTCATATTTTTTTTGAACATCTAACATGATTTTGTGTGTATTTTGCATTTTTTGTATGGCGGGGGCAGTTTTGCATCCTTTCATAACTTTATTGAAGACTACCTTTTCTCCTTCAATATGACTATCACTGCGTTTGGATGTCTTCATTGGAGCCCAGGAAATGGATTTGGTAATCATCTAGGGTCAATACAGACGTTTGGCTGGACACCGAATTCGTATTGGAAATGAAAGAGCAATTCAGGCCCGTTTTCGCTCCGTGAAAATCTTCCTCCCACGTTTCGGAGGGGTGGCGCTCCGAATTGGCCCGATTTCGCTATCTCCCGCAAAACTTACCGCTTCAGCCCACGAAAGAGAAATAGAAGGCAGCGAAGGGGAATGAGAGGGGCGAACTCGAGCACTGACCTAGGTCGTGCCGGCGGCGACCTAGCAGCGGGTGGCGACGGCGACCACCACGGCGGCCGGCGGCGGCGCAGTCCCTCCCCTCCCCTCTTCCCCACCCCATTTCCCGTCGCCCCCTCGCCATCTCCCGTCGCCCTGTGCTGCGCCCCGCCATGGAGGTCGACGGCGGCCCAGGACCGGCGCGCCCCGTCGTCAGCTCCGCCCTTCTAGCCAGGTGTGGCCGTCGTCCTTGCCTATCGTTGCCTGGCTCAAGTCCTCCTTTGTCCACGAGTTGCAGCTCCTTCTATACAGCACTCCACCATTACATATGTACGAGTTGCTCCTCTTTTTGTGCAGCCACAACACTGCTCCACCATGGATCCATGGCTACGGCCTAGATCTTCTTGTCAAACCCCTCCAAATCATGAAAATCCCTCTATCTTTGCACCATTTTTAATTTTTTCCAGTTTTATCTACTGTGCAGATCAGGGAAGTTTTGTTGATTTCGCTTTTCCTGATGTATTTCTAGAATATTTATTTATTTTCGTTGCTATATATTCATTCGTATTTAGATTACATTTTTGAGTCATGTAGGGCAAGGTATAACCTGGTAAGGTAATGTAGCTATGCAATTCCAAAGTTTGTCATCCAAACATGATTTGGTATTGGAAGCTCAGAGGCATTTCAAGGACCAATTCACTGGACAACCAAACAGGTGAATTTGTATTCGTGCCATTTCAGTTTCCTCATTGATTTGGAATTCGGACCAATACAATACGGAGCTCCCCAATGGAGACATCCAAACGAAGCGTATGTGCAAATTGCCACTTAAATCAACTAAACAAGATGCATGTTAGATGTTCAGGATTTTTTTAATGAATTTTGTGTCCTAAATCATGGTGATTTCTTTAAGTTCATTTTGTTTGTATTCACATGGCAAATGTGTGAACTTTGCTCTCTCTTGTCATACGTCAGTTTCATGATATATTTTTTCACCGTAGCAAATTTACTAATGAAAAATCATTCACCCACATGGCAAATCATGTCTTGATCACATGGCAAATTATGGTGTGACTCCGCGGTGAAAAGAGATAGTTTTCTGCCATGGCATGTTCATTTTTTTCGTCATGTGAACTAACTTTTTACCCATGACAATTAGTAGTTTTTTCCTGTTTTGGTCACACGATGGCTTTAAGATGGTGGTGGGTTTGGACCATGGCAAAATTATATTTGGACCATGGCATTTATAATACTTTACGGCATGGTAGTTTTAATATAGGTATCATGAAAATTTTACTTTTTAGAGGATGGAAAATTTTCAATTTTCAGAGGATGGCAATTATAATTTAGATCATTGCAAATTCGATTTATGTAGCATGGCAATTTTACTTTATAGATCTTGGCAATTTTATTTAGTTAGAGCATGGCATTTTCAATTTATATACCATGACAATTTTATTATTAAAGTTCAGGGCAATTTATTAATTAGACCATTGCAAAATTACTAATTTCACAATGTTGGTGGTGGCATGACAATTTTGATCCTTAAGTCCACGACAAAATTATTAATTACAAAAGGCACTTTTATTTATTTTAGAACATGCAATTTTATTAGTTAGACCATTTTGTAGTTTAATTTGTCATGTTCCCATGGAAAATTCTAAAATTATATTAATGGCACCATGTTTTGTTTTGATAGAACAACTTTCCAAAAAAATCATGTACCATTGGCAAATTCTAAAGTTGCCACCTTTTTTGTTTTAAAGAACACAATTTTTGAATTTGCAAGCCTTTTTTAAAGAACAAAAATCCTTTTAAGTGAATTTGCAATGCCATAAAATTGTTCAAAGGACAAAATTTATACATTTGCAATCTTTTACAAAGAACAAAATTCTTGTTTAGATGTGAATATGCCATGCCATAAAAAGCACAACTGGAAAATATGGAGTTGCATTGGTCCACTACCTAGTTTTTGCTAGCAAAATCATACACAAAATATGTATTGCCATGGTGTACAAATATTAGTGTTGTTTTTCAAATATTTGGCATACCTGTTAGAGAGAGATATGATGATTTACTTGTTTTTTAGCCATGACAAAATTTTATGTAGCCATGTGGCATTATTATTGTTATATACCATGGCAATTGTGTGCTATTTCCCCCTCTTACGATTTTTTTCTTTGAAATAACAGTCCTATCATTCGTCATGGCAAACATGTCGTGATCACATGTGTGAACCATGTCCTTTTCTCTAAAATTATCTTGAAGGCCTTTTACTATATGTCCTCAAATCTGGGCCTTTTTTGGCTCAATTCTTTTTCCTTTTCAAGGATTGTGGGTTTTTCATTAGCAACAAATGTTTCTAGATGGGGTTCATGCTAGAACGTTTTCCAAATCGAACAAAATCTTTTGACTGATGTCTCATGCCCCTGGCAAACGATTCATCTGGTCTGGTGGTGCTCCAGATCGAATGTTCCCCGGATATAGGGTCCTAAAATATAGTGCTACTCAGAACTCAGCACATGAGAATAACTTTGAGGTGGTTCACTTTTGCTTCCAGTTGTCCTCCTCTTGTCCAGCGCCTTCACTCTCAAGTGCATTATCGTCTCCGTGGTTATGGTGGAAGCTGACATCAAGCATGCAGCCAACCAATTCTCTTCAGTGGTCTTCAAATATGTTCGTCGGCAGTTTAATTTCTTAGCTCATGTTTTAGTGAAAGCTGGAATGAAATATAGTAATACTAGTTTGTATGTTTATTTTCTCCCCCTCGTTTGTAGTTTTTTTGCTTAATCAATAAAATACTAATATTCTCTAGAAAAAAGCATACGGCACATTTTTGACCTCCGCCCCTTGTCAACGAGTTGACATGCTCGCGCCTCGAGGCAAAGACGACAAGAACAGTTGAAGAACCAAAAAAAACTTCTGTGGCTGGTTTAATTTTGGGCCAGGTAAGACTTGTCCAACTCTACGAACATACGAAACCAGGTGATACCCTACTTGGAAGAGAAACTTTGAGGCTCGCAATTTCGCTAGATTTTCTTTAACTCTTTCTGTTGGCTAGCATGTTTGGCTTGTCTCTTCATCGGAAAGTGGAGTGATGTTTATAAAAAATATGATACCCTACTTGATTATGAAAAAAATAGTAATGTTGGCGTCCCCTAGGAGGGAGATCCCACCAGCACAGCCATTTGATCATGATCAAATGATGGCAATTTTCGCGAAAAAAACACCTTCACAAAATGAAAGTTTCCAACCCCTATAACTCAACTTTCCACCCCTCTGCTTTCTCCGTTTTCTTTTTACTCTACATATAAGATTTGTCTTGAGTCAAGCTTCGTAAAACTTGACTAAGTTTACACAAGAAATATCAACATTCACAATACCATATCAATATCATCTGATGCATCATTGAAATATTTTTCATATTATACATATTTTTTATAGTAAATGTTTATATTTTTTAATATAAGTTGGTCAAACTTTAAGATATATCTTATACATGGAGTAAAAAGAAACAGAGGAAGTACAACTAAAACCGCTATCCAAATCGTTC
>NC_057800.1:596872735-596874250 GCF_018294505.1 Triticum aestivum | reverse complement strand
CCGAACGTTCGCCAGCTATTGGAGTATTGGGGGTCCTAAAAAATAGTACAACACTTGTGGTATCAAAAAAGAGATGATACCCTCATGCAATGCTATAGAATGGTTGTTCCACCTACGGAAAGAGCAACTCGTTGAAATTTCACGCCCATCCATGCTTTGGGCCATATGGTTGGCTTGAAGGAAGGTAATACATGAACAAATTTTATCAAAGCCCTGAAATGATTTTCTGTTTTGTAAAACAGCTTTAGGAAGAGCTCGAGATTATCACACCAGCGAAGTTATAGGTGGAGAGGAGAGGGTTCGGCAATGAATCAGGAGGGGGGGAGTTGACGACGAGGAGGAACGGCAAAGAAACATGTGGGTTGGTGGTAGGGATCAGTGAAGTGAACAAAACTTGGGGGAGCTAATGGGCCTGGACACGGACTCATCCCGCCCGTAAAACAAAATTCAGATGGCCTAATCTGGGTGTATTGTACTTGTTAAGCTTGCAAGAAATTTTCTTTTTATAGAAACACAATACATACATACAGTGGCGGAGCCAGGATTGGCCGACGCCCCAGGCGAGAAACTAAGGGTCAAAAAATAACGCCCCCCCCCCCTTCCTCAAAAATACAGTTTCAAAGCATATAAAAGTCAAGCAGGGGGCGACGACGGCGACGCGTCTTCGGCCCGCTTCTGTGCTTGTAGTCGTTGCTAGGTAGTCTATGAACCGGGATGTAATTTTTATTATATCAGGTGTCCATTTTATAAATTTCTCAAAAAAAATATAAATTTTGAATTGCAAATCGGTGCATCCAGGCATTTTTTTTAACTTAGCTGGTTTAGTAACAAATGCAAAATGTGAATTACTAAACCGGATTCCACATTTATGTTCTCTGCAGAACTACAAACCTAAGGAATACAATATGGACAAGGAAAAGCATTGATCTTTTCTCAATCAAACACCAAACAGTGGCAACTAGCAAAAGAAATTCCCCGCAAAAGAAAACTAGCAAGAAAATTTGGGATTTGGAAACAGTGGCTAGCAAGAGAAATCTCTTCATCAACTAGCCTAACACGGGCTACGTACGCTACGTCAAAACATCTTCCTTTTCTGGTCAAAAAAGACTCTCGTAAGCTACATACCAGCAGCACAGGCCCTTCTGTCTTTCTTGTTTTCGTTCACTTTTTTGTTATTGGGCTGGCTAATGGCCCAACAACAGGGGTATGAAGTGGGCTGCGCCTCAGGCCAGTTTGTTTTTTCTCTAGATATATAGACTGGGAAATTTGTCACGCCCTAGGCCACTGCCTGGACTGCCTGGGGCCCAGATCCGCCCATGTATACATAGACACCCACAACATTTTGTATACTCATCTCTATGAGTATACTCCCTCTAATAAGAGTATTTAGATCACTAAAGCGTTTAGATCACTACTTTAATGATCTAAACGCTCTTATATTTGTTTACGGAGGGAGTACAAACGAACACCATATCACGATAAGCCCCACAAGAGGTTGAGTAGTCACGTCTTGTC